>NW_010270336.1:0-22737 GCF_000690775.1 Eurypyga helias | reverse complement strand
TTTTTTTTTTTTTTAAAAACCCTGTCATTTAGACCTCACTGTAAACATGGGTAGAGAGGAAATGCTATAAAAAGTTCAGTTTCAGGTAGAAAAAGATACCTAAACATTTGATTATAAACAAATAATCTAGCTCAAATATATTTCCATTGATTATCCATTATAACCTCAAACAATTTTCCATACATTTGAAACTACATTTATATATCAAACTTTGTTCCAAGATTTACTTTTAACTATACTGGAGTAAAGCTGCGTTCTGTTCTTATATAATCTTTAAATCACTATACAAAACCTAACCAATATAATGAATGGCCATTTAAAACTAAAAAGATTTTCTAAAATATATTTACTTCCTGTAAGTTGCTTTCACACTTTTTTATGGTAAATCTGTTTCACAGATCACTTCTTTCCTATGACATTGCCTGGGCTACAGATTGGATATGGAAATACCATGTCCCCCCAGCAATGAACATCTAAATTTTTGGGTCAATAATTGGTGGTTGCAAGGCCTAATCCTTTGTTTTATAGCAACAGTTCCACTGGTGATTAATTTTTCTTGCTTCCACACAGGACAAGACAAGAAAAAATACTATAGGCAAATATCATGCACATGGGCAAAGAGGACTCAGTTATGATTGAAATGGACCAAGATGGTATTTACCTCTTGTTCTTAAATATAATTCATAGGTTTCATCCTAGGTTTAACTTCCTCCTCTTAAGAGGATTTGATCCCGTATCATCTACCTCTGAGATACTGGTCTTCATCAACTTGCTGTAAGGCTCAGGTGCTCTCACCATTTCACAATGTTTTTCTACTCTCTCTGTCTTCCCTTTTTAGTTGGGCACAGGCAGAGAAACAGTAACAAATAAAGTAATCGTTCACAGAAGAGGTGATCTTAAGAAGCAACATATTCATGTACTGTTTGCAGTAGATAAACATCATACATAGAGAATTCTGCTATTCTCCAAATAAATCAACAAAGCTACAATATCAGCCCCTATATTCCTCCTGAAAATGTATTTCCACTGTAAACCCTAAATACATATCAGAGCAAGGACTAATATTATTTACTTATTACTCTCATAATTTCTGTATATTGACCTCTCCCCACAAGTTCTCACAAAATTTTAATTTTTTTAAAATGTAAAATTATGGGTTATGCGGTGTTTCAGCTCCCCTAAAGTATTCCTATTCCTTTGTTGTTCAGCTTCACTTTATCCGGCTTTGGAGAGCTTGTATGGTTTTTACTATGTGTTTGTATAGATCTTAGATATTTCTATACGCCCTGTAAGCTTTGATTATCACCCAAAGTAAGCATTGTTGTGTATTTTTTGGAAAAGGACACATGGTGGAAATACAGCCATGTAGCTTTTACTAGCCTACAGATTGATTTTTTTCTTTTTTTTTTTTTCTTTTCTGAGTCTAATTAATTCCTAAGTTCTCCTTTTCACCAAAGAGCACTACAATTTTTGTTTCTGATTTTTAATATTAATCTAGAAGTCATTGTGGACCAAGTTTAATACATTCACCTTTAAGTAGGAAACCCCATTTGTTTTTATAAATGAAGCAAAAAATAGCTCTTAATTGATACCACCCTATGTAAGCAACCATGTCAGAATCCCTCAGTTGGGAACCCCTTCTCCTAACAACACTATGAACTGAAATCTAGAGATGATTTAGTGTTAACATTTTTGTCTAGTCATAATAAATACATGAAGAAACAAATTTTTTGAATATTATCCACCAGTAAAAGATATGAAATCAGACCTGGGTTTGTAATCTGACATTTTAGGTTATATACAGGCTCGGTCTCAGGTCAAACACATATAAGTATCAGATGGAAGTGAAAGGTATTCAGAATGTGGGTTCATATCCAAGTAGATAAATAACAGCAGAATAAAACCTCCTTCAGCATTTTAAATACTATCAGATGCACTGTAGGAACTGTACATAACCAGGAGTCAAAGTAATGCAGTACCACAATACATAGAGGGGAAAGCAATTTCTTGGGGATCTTCACAGTGCATAGGGTATGTACACACACGTTACATTCTATCACAGTATGCAGGATAATCACCCATTTGCTTGCCACTGTCTGTATATTATCTACAACAGTCTCAAGAATTGTGATTCAAAGATTGCTGCTTGAATATATGGATTAAATAACACCTGTGCCAGAAGCTGCCTCTTTCTCCTGAAATGAACTGAGATTTCAATTTACATAATGAATCCTCTAAACTAGGCTTTGCTGAGAAGAACCAGTCAAGGACAAAGCATTTAAAACTCAGAACCTAGTAGGCACGATAGAAGTAGTTTCATTGAAAAACTGACATTAAACAGAATGTATAGATAAAAATTGCCCTTTAGGAACTGTGCCCTTTCTGGACAATATATGAAGTGGTATTTATTTTTCACCAGGTCAACCCTGAATTTAAGACAGACCTTGAGCTAAATGCTCCCTCTTGTTTTGATCCGCCCATATTCTTAGAGGTTTTCTATGAAAGAATAAAATGTATAATGCCACTTTTCAGAGAAATTCTTACATAGTTTACTCCTCATAAAAATACAGTGTTAGAAATCTATAAGCAATCTTAATAAAATGTATCTGTGACTTTCGGGACAGTTAATAAAAATATATTCAATGCAGTGAAGGTGAATAATTATGAAAAAACAAGTGTGTTTTTTTGACAGTAAACGACAAAACACTGCAAAATACAGGGTGAACTGAAATACTACATATTATAATCTGAAACTCAAGTCTTGCAGTGATTTTCAATGATCTGTGAATTATTAAAACCAATAATCCATCTTTTACATGTTTATATACACTGATATTACAAAATACAATGGATTCCATTTACACAGTATAGAAGATTTTTAAAAATCATTAAGCAAATTTATTGGAAAACAATACTAAATGGAGATGATAACTGTAATAACCACTTTAATCAGGATTTTTTTAGAAGCTGATACATTTTAAAATTGACTATGATCATCAAGTAAAACAAGAAGGCAGTTTTACTCCTTACCATTCACGATAACAATTATGTCCCGAAAGTCAATTTCTCCTCTGGCTTCCACTCTTCCTTCACATCTGTATACCCCTTCATCACTTTTATTGATGTTAAGAATTTGGAGATTATTGTTTGCTAATACTGCAAAACGATCTAGAAAGGTAAGAAAGAGATTAAGTGGTGTTAGTAAATCAAGACAAGACAAGGAACACTAACTTAAATGAGTAATGTTTATGTACAATCAGAATGCTCACTGACAAAACATTTGTTGAATTAAAAATGAAATGTCAGCCTAGAAATTTGGGTATTTTCCCACTCCAAAATACACTGCCATTTCCTAAAATTCAATCTGGATTTTCCATCCGTAACTTCCTACTTAGTCTAAGGAGTCATCAAATGTAAGTTAAATTTATAAATTATTGCAAAATGAGTGGAACATTCATGAACACCTGCATAGAGTATCAAAGAGATTGAAGTGATGGAGAAAAGATAAACTGAGAAATTTGTAATAATATAAGTAAGAAAATTCTTCTTTTTTGCCTATCTAGATTAACCAACTGTCTTTGTGCCCATTTTATGGCACTATGCTTTCTCATCTTGCTCACTCTCCTTTCCTCCTCCTGTTCTTTTGCTCATTCACTGTTACTCAGTCAATGATGTACTTCACCATAGCCTAACACTTAACAGAAATGGGTATAAAGACATAAGCCAAGAAACCACTTCACCTTCTGCACAGTCCAGCATAAACTGAAATTCAATAGACCTTTTGAGTAGCTTAAGTTGACTGAAAAAAAATCAGATTCTGAACAAGTGTGCATACACTTTCCTGCACATGCAGCAGATAAAAATTATGATCCACAAGAGTAAACTGAACCTGAATTTAATCTTTCCCTCCTTTCTGTCTGAACTAGTGTATTTGGTTTATGTGACAAGATGTTGGCAGCAGGAGGTCTGCAGGAGTGGCCTCTGTGAGCTCCAGCGGACCCACTACAGGTCACGGCTGAGTCCCGCAGCCAAGGTGGTGGCATCTCTGGGAAAGTCTGTATAAGAAAGGGCAAAAACCACCCTGCAGCAATGGAGAGGGAGGAATGAGAAAAATGAGAGAAACAGCCCTGCAAGCACCAAGAGCAGAGGAGGCTGAAGGGGAGGAGGTGCTCCAGGCACTGAGAGTGTAGGGTGCAGGCAGATATCCACATTGCAGTCCATGGAAGACCCTATGCTGGAGAAAGTTTATCCTGAACAGACCTGGAAGACCCAAACTGGAGCTGTTAGGGACTGACCACAATCTCCATTCCCCATCCCCCTGCACTGCTTGGGGTGGAGGAGGTGAAAATGAATAGTGAAGTTGAGCCAGGGGAAAAGGAGGGGGGTGTGTTGCTTTAACCTTGCGTTTCACCTTCCAACTCTATTTAACTGGCAATAAATTCAATTAAGTTTCCCCAATTCAAATCCATTATGCCTGTGCTGGTAATAGGTGAGTGATCTCCCTGCCTTTATCTCCATCCATGAGCTTTTTCATCTCATTTTCTCCCCCTGTCATGTTGAGGAGGATGAGAGAGTGGCTGGGTGGGTGCCTGGAAGCTGGCCAAGGTCAACCCACCACAACTAGTCAATATTAATGGACTACTTTGAGAATTACTTCCTGCAGTTCACTGTATGTGGTTTTTGAGGAACCTCCATACTTGTTATTCAGCTTTCTTGTTCTGTTTGGATCAACGTATTCCTTTCAGTACTGAAGGATTATGTGATTGACTTTCCGTTTTAACTAGTAGCCAGGTATCATTTTTCACTTTGCTTTCATTTTTCATTCTGCTAGATATTTAAAGCATGGCAGACTTCCCACAGCACCACCACTGATTTTTCAAAACAGAGATAAACAACACTTGGCAGAAAAGCTTTCATGTAGTTGTACAGCTAAGACTCTATTTGTAGAACATATGTGCACACATATTTACAAATAAAAAGCTTTTAATGCCATGTGGGTTCTTTTTCATTACCAAGAACACTATCAGAAAAACGTAAAAAGAAAATATAATTATGCTTCACCGATAGAGGTTTACAGGACAATGGCCTCAACATAGTTGTGCTAATTATGTCTAGTTTATTACAGTCACGCTTGACCATTAATGCCATTTCACACACTACAAGATACGAATTATATCATAGTTTTCTTTCTGTCCCTACACAATTCCCAGAGAGCTGTGCTTCAAATATTTTGAAAAAGTGATATCTAGCCGCTCTGTAAGCATTGACAACCTTTTTTCTTTTTTTGTTAACATAAATATTTAATGTGTGAGATGAGTGAGAGGACTGGAGATCACCTATAATTCTTTAAAATGCTGAAGAAATGAGGGTTCATTTAGAAATGGGAAACAAAAACTGGGGTTGGCTGGATATCTTTCGACTTTCACTGAAGGACATTGTAATCAACACAGTAGGAGATCATCTCATGAGTAAACTAGTTATAACAGAGGATAAACATCTTGGATCTTTTTCTGCCACTCATACTGTCTTGATACAGACAAAATTAACACACATTGTATTATAAGAAAACTTTAAAAATGGAATGTGAATTGAATATGTGACTTTCTTTAGACTTAACTTCAAATGTCCAATTTAGAACAGTCACACCACCTTCCCCTTAGGTGAAATCAGAGGTTAAGTGGTGTGGATGGCAAAAGGGATTGCCTATGTCTTTTCAGCACCCCATAAACACAGCTTGAGGAATGACACCGCTTTTTCCACTAACGTAATATGAACTGCACAAACTGTCACAGTGGGAAACAGTTCTCAGAGACTATGCTACACTGCGAAAGAAACAGAACTGGCTTGTCACAGCCTACCCAATATGACCTGTAGGGTTAGTCTGGCTCATCTGACGTCTGTCTTACCTAGTCCTCAGAATAAGAGAGAATACTTTGTTTATAGCCCACACAAATGATAAGAGAACATGCAGTTTCCTAGAATTGCAACCAGAAGTATTTTCAAAAAAAAAGTAAATTCTAATAGTTTTCCAGAACCTTTCATCATATATAAATAGTGATCTTGAAGAGAATCATCTTACATACTAAAAATACCTATGCAGGGGGAAAAAAAAAAACCTTAACAGAATTACATAATTGAGAAAGTAAAACACTGAAATACATTAAGGCATACAGGAAACATGAAGGATGCACCATACTCCAATATTTTCTATCCAGTCATATACAAAATACAATTTTCTACATGCACTGAAGTTACATATTGCACCTGTATTATGTTTATAGAAAACTGCTAATCTGATAGTAGAGTTCAGACAAACCTTAATGATTTGAGCAATGACAGAATAAAAACTGCATATGTGCACACATAGTGGATAATTTACATGCAGCATATTTGTATTAGCAGCAGCAGCTAACCTTCTTCTAAGATTAATTCCAACCATAATATACAAAAATCTGTACATAAAATCTTTATATTTACTTTACGTACTGTAGAATGAGTTGTATTTAATGTGTTTTGAAGCCGCAGATTGTGCAAAAACAGAGCAAGTCACAACTCCAGATAAGATCTGACCAATGAAAACAATGCCATTCACTTTAAAAGCTAGGAAAATGTTCCTGACTCCTTTACAATGGAATTATGAGTCATGACAATTCAGTTCTTGATAACAATAGAGAAATTCTTAGGACTTTCCCTGAAAATTTTGCTTTATATTTTGCTCCTTAAACATACAATCTAAGACCGGAAAGATTTTTGAAGGTCATTGTTAGTTAGTTTGAGGGTTTTTTTGCCCTTTTTTCTTTTCCTCCCCTTCTTTCTTTTACAGAAGAATGATGGACAGCCACTCCCACAGTTTTTACTCACATCTTTGTTCGCAGAACTCAAAATAAAAGATAAATCTTAGAATGATCTGCCGCTGGAGCAGATAAAGTGTGGGGAATATACAGAAACTAATTCAGAACGGCGAGTGGCTATTTCACCTAAAACTGTTTCAGCTACAGACCTAAGTTGTTAAATTTTCACTTCTGATTTTGTGCACAGGCATTCTGGAAGAAGAAATCAGTCTTCGGTTCAAATGGAACATACAAATATGTACCTGATGTAACAGGTAATGTAACTATATGTAGTATTATGTAGCCATATATTATATATAATCTAACAGATATGTAAAGACCAGTAACTGTCAAGAACTTGCAAAAAATTTAAATAGACAAAATTCTGCAAAAGTCCTGCTAGTAGTAACATATACAAAAGAAGAATGTCCCAAAAGAATAATTTAACAGAAAAAACACGAAATTAAAGAAATAACATTGTCTCATGTTTTCCTATTATGCTCATGCTAGAATGCTTAAAATAGAAACTACTTTCTCATGCCCCACAAATAAATTGCAGTATCCATTTCAGTTTGGATATTAAATTATTCAGTATTTTAGATTATGTGAAGTAAAACCCATCAGGAATAATTAATTACTTCTTTTTCAATAGGCACCATTTAGACTATGACAGACAAATTGGATGCTATTTAATTTAAAATTATGCAAATAGATTACAGGTACTGATCGTTCACTAGAGATTTTGAAGCTGGAAATGTACTATGAAAGTGAGTCTTTATTTCACAAGGCATGAAAAAAATTCTTAACTGTACGACTTTTGGGTGTACTCATTTTCCATCTTCATTATAAACCCATACAGACATTGCCAAAATTCACAAAGCTCACAAAGTCCTACTTTTTACATTATTTAAAACCTCACTTCCTCCCAAGCATGACTGGAATCTTGGTTGGATACTACTCTAGGTGAGAACATAAGGAAAGTATTCTGATATTTAAATTAAAACTGGCTACTATTGTTCTACCTTTTTACACTGTAAGCGTTGTGAAAGCAAATGGTTAAAAAGACAAATTTATGAATTGAAATTTGAAAACTTAGAATCTTCTTAAGGTATAATTGTGGGGAAAAAAAAAGGAAATGTTGCTTTATGTCCTATTCAAATCCTACAGCCACCGGATTGATTGGACAATAATCAAATAAAATGGCAATTATAAAAAAAAAAAGTTTTTGATTTTTTTAAGCTTTTCAAGCTCTGAGCTGTATCCTTGAAAAAGATCTTTTTCTAAATTGCCAAATCTTGCTTTGTTTTCAGAGTTCTTACTTTTCAAAATCTGTGTCTAGGTGACAGAAAGGATTACAATATAATAAACACAAAGATTGAACGTTCTTTCATACTAAAGAGAAGTCTTACACTGAGTTCAGAAGCATCAAGCAAGCTTTTTTCCACAGCAACTGGTCCACTTCTGTTTATGTGATTTCATAAGAGAACAAATATAACTTTTTATTTTCATTATGAAGTGAAAATAATATTTAATTTCTAAAGACAAGAATTTTAAGTGCATACACTACAACCCTGAGTTTTAGTACATGCTGACATACAAGACTGATGAAAAGATAGATAAACTGGGTTTTGTGGTTTAATGCAGAAAGCTTTGTTTTTTATAAAGGACAAGAAAATTATTGAGACAGCACTGAAAAAAATGGTTCACAGTTTTTGAGGATGTAAATCACACAAATTCTATATGCCTAACTGTCTCTCTATAGGCTTAAAACTCGCATATGGGATATTTAACTTTATCAGTCTAGCTGTTAGGGAATCTAGCTTAAACAGATCACCTATATTCCCAGTTGTTTGTAACTCAAGGGTAGCTTACACTCATACAAGTAAATTCTGACAAGAGTGTATTGTATATGCAAAAAGAGTACATTGGATATGCAAAAAGCATATCTATGTGAAAGACTCTGAGCTAACGTGCAAGCATACCAAAGTCAATACAGTGCTTGCTCAGTGTCATAGCTTTCTATGCATAGGGAACTTCATCTGTGTGTGTTTTAAAAATGTGTTCAACACCTACGTGCACACATGAGAACCCAGGAAGACTTCATGAAGAAGCTCCCAGCAATCTTTTGATCTTTAGACCCTCATGTTACATCTAGACAAAACTTTCACCTGGAAAAAAATGATACATAAAGGAAACCATTTCTTATTAATACCCTACAGACCACAGAACCTGCTTAAACTCTACTTAAGCTGATGGGCTAATCAAAATCCATCCTCCACTATCATGTGATTAGTCTTCTCTTATAATAACATATTAATATTAATTAAAATGTATAACTTAAAGAGTTACCAAAATACTAACTGTCAGCAATAGTTGTGACTTCCTCATTCCGATACAACCAGCTGACAATGGGAGCAGGTGAACTAGTAACACGGCAAACAACTTCTGCATCTTCTCCCTGCCTGAACTCCTGTGGAGATATTATGTCTCGGAAAGTGAGCTTTTCTGAAAAGGAAGAAAACAGAATATAGTAAGCATCTTCCAGTTCACTTAGCATTATAAAATTATATGTGACACCAAATAAGATAAAGATAAAATAATACAAAATTATTTCCATAATACAATTTTCCCAGATAAAACTCAAATGGTCCTGGACATACAACTTCCACTGCAGAAATTATTTTACAATCATTTTGCATTATGAAAATATTTGCTTTATTTATATAAACTAAGTGTGCTTTATAAATATATTTTGTTATTGTTTTCAATGTTCCAGAGCCCAGCTTTGAAACTTATTTTTTTTTAGTGGTCTACACATTCAGGTTAACAGTCTATTTACTCTCTTGTGTGTTTTATTCCTCATGATCTTACTGAATTAAAACTACATGTTTTTATTCCATCAAAACTTTTATCAAAGTCTTATTAAAAACGTGGAATTTTAGCCTCACTGACTGTGAAAACTATCAGCTGAGTAAAACATAAAGTCTTAAAAGCCAGTAAGAAACTATATGGAAAACCTTAATATTATTAAGTCATAAGAATTTGTAGCACTATTGAAGGAATAACAAGATTTTTTAGGCCTGATGAGGCTTTTAATTATTCCAAGCCCAAATAAACAGCCTTCATAATTAATTTTATGAGTGAGTTGATTAAGTTTAGTAGTATTAGAATTTAGTGTTAGAAGTCCAAGATGGCATTCATCCATGACCTCCTACATCATCTAATGCAGAAACCAATTCTGGAAGATTTTTCTGCACACAGAAGAAAAACTGTCCTATGTTCTCTGGGATGAAAGACTGCCAGCTACATTTCAGAGGACACTTAGGAGATCATAAGTCAGAGATGCAACTCCATCTCCACTTCTTTGCACTGATATGAGTGCAGGCTCAAATAATTCACAGTTCTCACAGCAGAAGGAGCACACTTGTGTTACATACATCTCTTGTATACTTTTAAAAAGCATTTGTATGAATTTTTTCAAGTGTTTGACCATATGTAAGTCAAAAGAAAAACTCTCAAAGACATACGTGAGTACTGAACCAGACTCTTGGAGTAAAGTGCATCCTGCTTTTCCCTTACAATACATCACAAATATGAATAATGAAACTTTTATGTGTCAGTTCCCATAAACTTTCACATTTCTGGTATAGGTCTTCAGGTTTATCTAACCTCAGGATTATTAAAATTACCACATGCAAACACTTCAAAGGATTTCAACCTTGCTCAGCTGTCAGCTAGTGGAGTGACTGGCAGTTTTAAGCATACAAACAAATTCCACAAAACTTAGAATCCTTTGAACAGCCTGCTTTCAAGCCATCATGTAATCTCCTCTAACTGCTATAAACATTTTAATGGTTGTTTTATCAATCGATTTTTTAAAAAATTGTAGGTCTTTTGTTATTTGAGTTACCTGTACATTTCAGAAGCAGTGCTTTATCATTCTACTTTGTATTTTCTGTCTCATTTCAATTACTTAGATCTCAGTCCTTCCACTTTTTTTTTTAAACAGTAATAAAAAACTATTCTCCAACGAAATTAAGAGAATAACTCAGCTGAAAGGCTGCTGGCATATGTCCCAACCTTTCACCAACAAAGATCTTGCCTTATAGCTTCACAGTGTACTTGTTTAATACATTGCTTTTAAGCATTTTTTATTGGTCTAAACAACGTAGTACAATGTAAAGTTATTTAACTAATCTGAGGGAAAAAACCCCACAACTGTCAGGGAATCTCTTACCACAAAAGAATGTATTTACTTCTCAAATATACTCCTCAGGTGTTTATAACTGAAATGCATACAGTGCACTCTCATAAGATGCTGTTTTAAGATACAAAGAAAAAGTGATCTATAAGATTACAAAGTGGTCATCCATTTCATTTAAGTCTTCGTCATACTATCTATTAACTTCAGGAGATGCAATTATATGGAAGATAAGAGTCAGAGCCTGGGAAGATATTTTTATAGGCTTTACTTTCTCAATAGCAGTGGCTTTTAAAACACAGCCATTCATTTGTAAATTGGTAATATTTACTTACGATAAATTTCCAAAACAACAGTTGCTTCTTGAGTTTGTCCTTTAGCATCTGTTGCTTGACACCGATATATACCAGCATCTTCTATATCTGCATTATAAATGGTTAGACGTGACCGAATACCTTCTTTCTGAACAACCACTCTTTGACTGGAAACAATCTTCTCTCCTTGTGGATTGTACCAATCTATGTTGTCCGGCTCACCAATGGCTACAGTCAAAACCAAAAAAATCCAAACATTAGAAGTTCAGGTAGACATTATGCCCCACATATGCTTACCCAGTGGACAATGTGCAATGTCAGAGAATTGTTAAATTATGAGAGTTGTGAGAAAGTCTGTAGAAAGATTAGCAAGGCAAAACTGCAGGTAGATGTATGATTGTTGAGACAGATTAACTAGTAGCTCAAAGATTCAAGAAGGAAGATAAACAAACATAGAAAGGTATAAAGTCTTAAAAGAATAAACAGTCCAAAAGCCACTGGATCAACAGGTCAAGTCATCAGTTATTTGAGCTGTGAGCGTAGTCAGGCCATGTGTCATTGTCAGTGGAAGATGGCAATTAAGCATCAACAAGGATCCATATCAGGCCGCTGCAAATGGAAACCCTTCTCCTCCTGACTGATATCTGCCTCACCAGAAAAGACTCTTTGGGTGTCTCATTAGGTTGAAGAGGATACCAAAGCTTAGCTTTGTAGCTTATTTAATTCCTTAGTTTGGACAAGTAGAAATATAATTATTAATTCTATTAATAATTAATAGAATTAAATAAACATTCTAAAATATGCTACCTGTACTGATATAGACAATTCAAACTGAGTGATTCAGAGACTGAAATGCATCCTTTCTAGAGTCAAAATGGGAAGCCAGTGAAGATTTACTATTTACTGCAACTCTCACAGTCAATGTGACTATACAAAATCTGCTAGTTTAAATTAATTTAAACCAATTAATTCAGTTTCAGATTATGTAGGAAGTTGAAAGTCTAACAAAAAATTCATACCTACAAGTAAAATGAATACATACCTGTGCACGTGAAGAATTTTGATTCACCCACACTGAGCTCGACTTTGCTAAGGGAAATTGTAACTTGAAGTAGAGCTGAAAAATAGAACATACGTTGTGAATACATTTTGACATTTATCAGTTTAAGTTTTATATTTTCATGTTCTATATTTTCCCATTCTATACTACAGAACCTGTTCAAAAAATTTGGGAAGTTTCAGCTAAGCATTGTGTCTTTTGATGTGGAGTATATATAGAGGTGGAGTAAACAAGAAAAGATGTTACACAAAGGATAACAGCTTCACAGCCTAAAACTGAGGACAATTTACTAAAAAAAAAAAAGGGGGGAGGGGCAGAAAAAGGATAGAAATACATATAAACAAAAACTCAATGTGACTGAGTTTTTGTGTCACATTGAGTGACACACACAAAAAAAAGTGACTGAGAATACTCAGCACAGACTGACCAAAGGTAAATCATGCCTGATCAACTCCACTGCCTTCTAGGATAAAATTATTATTTTTGTGGATGAGGGAAGAACAGTGGGGGGCAATTACCTTGATTTTACTAAGGCATTTGACACTACCTCCAACAATATTCTCATATGCAAGTGTATTGGGTATAAATAGCAAGGTTTTGGTAGCAGGGTATGGTTTCAGGGGTGACTTCCATGGGAGTGAGGTCAGAAGCTGCGCTGCGACAGACACAGCCAGTTGTAGCTGGCTCCACAATGGATTCACTGCGGGACATAGCTGAGCCAGTTGGAGGAGTTTGTGACACCTCTTAAAACACCAAGACAGAGGAACAAGGTGACCAGACCAATAGGAGGTGCTCCATGTCATGGTTGGTAATGCCCCTGCAGGGAATGTAGCCCATGCATAAACCCATGCCACAACAAGTACACTCCCAAAAGGACCATGGCCTGTGAAGCAGAGGAAATGAGTTAGGCAGAAGGAGCAGTGGAAGAAAAGAGTGAGAAAGAAGGTATAAAGAAACCACTATGCCCTTACTCCAACCTCCTGCCTTACCCATCACCTGAATGAAGGGACTGAGTGTAACCTACACTGATGGTGATAAGGTGACTGGAGACTAGGAATGGGGAAGGAGAGGTATCTGGAGCTTGGGAAAGGGTAAGACAGGTGCTTTCCTAAGTGTTTAATTATCTGTCTTCTTTGTTTCTTAGTATAAATCAGTAATTAAATGTTGGGGAATATATCAACCATTAACATAAACTAGAGTCTGTTTTGCCCAACAGTAGTTTTCCTGTGATTTTCCTGTCTTTATTTTGATCCATGAATTTTCTCACTCCCTGTCTTTGTATTTTCATCCTTGTCTTGTTGGGGGTGGTGGGAGTGAACATGTGGCTGTGTGGGTGCTTTGCTGCCTACCAAAGCCAACCCACCACATCAAGTTAGGGTCTTACAGTCTGGACAGGCAGACAGATAGGTTGGTAAAAACCTAGTTGGATGGTCAGGCTTAGAATGCAGTGGCTAATCTGTCATCCTCTACCTGGAGACCAGTAAGAAGTGGGGTACTGTACGTTTCTGTCCTGTTTAACAACTTTATCAATGACAGGATGGAGAACATAGACCTAGAGAGACTGGGAGAATGTATCAAACAGGAACACCATAATATCCAATGAGGATAAATGCTAAGTTCTGCACCTGGGAGGGAATAACCTGTTGGGAGTCATACACCTGGTGATGAGAGGCTGGGGGGAGCTAGGATTGTTTAATCTGCAGAAGAGAGCGCTGCAGGGGAACCTAAGAGCCACCCACCCATACCCATGGGAAAATCATCAAGAAGATAGAGCCAGTCTCTTCACAGGGTTATATGACAGGTAGGAAAAAGTTAAATTGAAACAAGAGGCATTCATACTGAGCATAAAGAAAAACGTTTTCATGCCGTGGACAGTCAGAAAGTGGAGCAAACTGCTCAGAAATATTATGCAAACTTTGTTCTTTCAGGTTTTGAGAGCTCACTGGATAAAGCTTGAAGAATCTGGTCTTTGTAACTGACCCTGCTTTGAGCAGGAGGTTGGACAAGAGACCTTAAGTCCCTCCCACTCTGAACTGTTCTATAGTCCCATGACCCTATGTATAACCTACCTAACACAGCCAGTAATACTGGTGAAGAGTTTATTTATGCAAAATAATAGAGTACCCTTCAGAAATTGCAATTTCAGCATTATCACCACCCTATGTAGCTGTAGCTCTTCAACATCCATTATCATCATTAAACAGCAAACACACAACAAAATGCTAAGAGAAAAATAGGATTTTACCACATACTGTCACATGTTTTTATATCTAAGTGAACTGTCTATGGGGAAGAATTCCTATCATTGGCACACTCACTGAAAAGGAGATGACGTTCTTGTTCAACTTGTAAAGTCTTGAGACTTGTAGTCTTTAAAAACACATTACATATTGGCAATCCTTTGGGAATAAAAATAATGCTAAAAAAAGTTTTTTCCTCTGTGTGTGTGAAACTACAGTGAAAATTTAAACGAAATAGCCTACTCCAATGTAACTCATTCAACACTTTATAATTTAAATGTATTTTTAGATTTTTTCCTACTTGTTTTAGCAGTTTAATAAACTACATAAAGTTTTTAATTAAGAAAGTATTCTAATATCCTGTAAGCACTATAACATTACAGTATTCTTTTTCTTATGAATAAAGATATATTAAGTGGCCTAAAGATAGCCTGTTATCCATTCAATGTCCTTGAATGCTTGCTTGCAATTTGTTTTGTAGAAATATCTGAAAGAAAAACTGCATATGCAAAGCAAACAAAAATTTAAACTCTATGGAGGTTGGTTATTTTTAAACTTTGGAGTGGACAGACCACTACCAAATCATAAAGTGTCACTTGTCCAGGTTATGACAGTACTAAGAGATGTTAGTTACATTTTTAATTGCTTGACATCAAATTTCACACCTAATTAAGCAGTTCAGTATAACTGAACTTTCCATTTTATCATATTAGCATTAATTTGGATTTGTCAGTAGGAAACAGTGCTGATACAAAGTTCTAGAGCTTTATTTGAATCATTATGGATTCCTTGTTTAATTTCTGTCTTATAGAATAGAGAGTGGTTTATTTTTAGGTAGACAAAACAGTCCTTGTGTCATCATGAATTCATTTTCTACATGTGTTCAAGTGTCATTTTCCCTGATGAGAAGACCGAGAAGTCGAATGAAGTTCAAACTGCCTTCTGGGGCATAACAGATGTTATAAGGGTGAAATGCACACTGGAAGAGACCAACACAACCCAGTTTAGTGCAACAATGGGACAAATACTGAAGCACAGTGAGAAAATCCTCTGTTAAATACTTTTTTCTATTACACTTGAAGCAGAAACAGTAAAGTAGATAACCTACTAATATCTGAGAAGACAGTATACAATCTTAAAACAGGGCATTTGCTTAAAAAAAAGTCTGCTTGTTACTACTTCATTCACAAGACTTACCTCAAACAGAAGTACTGGGTCCCACCCCAACTCAAGCAAACTATAGTTCAGAAATAAATATACAAACACTGTGAATTTTATTGAGATTTCCATGTTGGCCCATATTGGCAGCTCACCTCTCTCAACACTTAAAAGATGGCATAATGATTTATCTATTTAAATACAGATTTACAAGCCCAACCTTACTTAGATATTTTTAAAAAGTTTTAATCAATATTTAATCTCTTATCACAGAAAGAGAGGATTAAAAGATAGACAAAGAGTGAATTTTAAAATTCACTGCTTAAAAAAATATTAAGCTATTTTAACTGTAGAGAAACATATTGGGCAATCTTTATCATATATTGATCTCATATATAAATAGATACGTAGGAAAAAATAATACAGAATAAGGTGTATATACTTATCAAAGCTTAACACCACCTTAACAAAATCTCCTTACCCTGAAAATTTTTCTTTCTGGAAGCAATACACAAACAAGTATTTCAAGACCCTATGAATTTTAACAAATACGCTTCCCAAACTGAAAAATATATCATGAGTTCTTAATTTCATAATTCCTCCCACAACCAAGGTAGAATCTTCTGAAGTACCTCAATAAAGATACACCTGAAAAACTAGGACCTCAATCTTTAAAGTGACAATTTCTTAGTAACAACAGTCTAAGAATTTTTTAAGCTAATCTAAAATGGGTTTAATAAAATCTGCAAAACTGAAAAGCTTGGAAGCAAAGACAGTGATACAAACTGACTACTAAACATTAAAAAATGCATTGCCCTTAATAAACAGAAATCATTGATAGTACAGCTGGTAGTACCTAGTTGAACGAGAATATTTTGAATCTTAATAAATTTAAAATGTATGGTAACATATAACCTCCTCTCACCTACTGTTGTTCAACACTGGTACAGGCTTTCAAAAGAAGCAGTTCATGAACTGTATCACATGTATTAATTTTCTGTATGACAGATGTGCTGCATCTTGAAGATACCTCTCACCTATGGGGAGAGGCTGAGAGAGCTGGGACTGCTGGAAGGCTCAGAGGAATCTTATCCAAGTGTAAAAATACCTGATGGGGGAAGGAAAGAAGAGGGAGCCAGGCTTTCCACAGCGGTGCCCAGTGACAGGACAAGTAACAATGGGTACAAACTCAAATACAAGAAATTCTGTTTAAACATAAGAAAACACTTTTTCACCATGAGGGTGGCCCAACACTGGAACCAGTTGCCCAGAGAGGTTGCTGATTCTCCATACTTGGAGGTACTAAAAGACCAACGGGCCACAGCCCTGAGCAGACTGTTCTAGGTGACCCTGGACTGAGCAGTGAGTTACACTAGGCAATCTCCAGAGGCACCTTCCTGCCTCAGCTGGTCTGTGTGATCTTTATAACATAAAAATCTACCTTGTTGTTCCTCTGCCCCAGTAAACAGTCTTTAATTATAGACCAGTAAATCAGACACAATGCAGACAAAAAAAAATCCATAACAATGACATTTATCCAAAACTGTAAAAGTCTTAAAGCTACAAACCTTAGAAATGTTGCTGAAAAGCACTCATGCTATAGCAGTGCTTCATACTTCCTCATTATATTTAATATTTGTTTTGCTGAGGTAGAAACTTTTGAAAACTGCATTTATCTGATACTGCTTAGTAGTCAGCACAAGCCTGATGACGTGCCAAGACAGCAACTGAACATGGATATTCCAGCTGAAGAGTACATTCAGAAACAAATGTTTCTGAAACTTCAGGCCAGAAGTTGCATGCAATGTCTTTGTCAAATGCCAAACACATTAACCCTGCAAATGATCATATAACCAATTCAACAGCACTAATCTAACAAAGAGGAGAAGAAAATAAATACTGGAATCATCTTTCTGTAGTAATAGGCATAGCATCAGAAAAGTCTGATGTCTGGCAGACCCTCCAAGATTATTTCAAAATTATATCTAGGCCTGGACATTTCAAGATACCAGTTAATCAGTGTCCCTTATGATTCTGATGAGTGGTAGAAAACATTGTAAAGAACAGATTCCTCCATGTCTCATAGTAGGAGCCAAGAATTTGCCCATTCGTAAACAATACACAACCTATGCTCACAAAAACGTCTGCTTCAAGCACATTCTACGTAGGACTCCTGTTTGTTTCCAATGTGAAGTATGTATTAAAAGATTTCTCTAAAACAAAAATATAGTTGCTCAAAGACAGTATTCTAATAAAGACAGGGCAAGAAATCAGATCACATAATTATATGGCACCAATGTATTTTGGCTGACTTAAGAACAAGGATATTTGCAATGAAAACCACAATCAATCCCTTCTCCTCAACTCTCACCAGAAAAATACTGAAATTAGCTTTTGAGTTCAAAAGTTATTAGGTGATATTTACAAACAAGTAGATGGCCAGATAAAGCAACCACTGCATTACAATTGTCTTTTGGCAACCGTAGCCAATATTATAGTAGTCTCTGTAAAATGTGCCAGAAAGTGGCAAAGAGAACACTATGTAAACTAAAGTCAGCAACAGTGAGAACAGTATTTAGTTAATTACATCTTGAATAAAACATACTGAATAATCAATGCCTCTGTAGCTGAACAGAGTATTTTAACCCTGATTCCAAGAACCTCTATGAACAATCACCTGCATTGGCTTTTCTCATGGATTTGTCTTTTTCTTCTTGTGAAAGGCAACACATCCCAGAATTACCTGTTTGTCCTGGTTTTGTCTGGGATACATTTACAATGTTTCAGAGAAAAGGACTAGTCTAGTAAAAACATTTCATGACTCAAAAATCAGTCTCTGCCAAGATGTTTCTTTAATGCAAGTGTAAGCAATTCATTCCCATATTTTGGAACTACGTAACGAAATCAGAATTTCAACTACACAAAACCCCATATTTTTAATTTTAAGAGTTGACAAAGAGATTGTGGAAATGTGACCCACGGATGTGTGATTGACTTCTCAAGAAAGAGAAAATTAATAGCTGAAAGAGATATGAATTGCCACATTCAGTCTGTTTCTGAAATCTTGTCTTGTTCTGGACAGATGTCATCAGGGCATGGAGAAATGGCTACAGAGCTTCCTGCTACCAAGCATACAAGCCTAGGCAGTGTCTAAATTCAGATTTAAGGACTTACAACCTTTCTTTCGGCCCTTGTCACTTTGTCTGCATGCTCCTTACAGTATACAGAATCTGAAAGAGTCCAGCAAAGGGCTATCATCAGGGGCTTAAGCAAATGTCTCTTGAAGAAATGATGAGGGAAACTGGCTTGTTTGTTCTGGCAAATAGAAGACTAAGTATTAAGATAATACCAGTCTACAGTTTACTGAAAAAGAGTTACATGATGTCAGAACCAGGCTCTTCTTAATATCTATGTTGTTTGACAAAGTAATAACTGGCAAGACCACAAACCGTAGACCACGTGAAAAAAAAAATCACTATAAGACAACAGTAACATAGGAAAAAGTTGTTCACAGAAGTTGAGGTGTCTATATCCTTGGAGAGTTAACTAGACAAAGGCATGATCTCATCGAGTGGTTGTGACAGTCTTGATGTCAAAAGCAGTTTGGAAGAGATGACCTCCAGAGAAGCCTCACAATCAACATTTCTATAGTCTTGTGATTTTAAGAGAAATATAATAAAAGTTAGGACACAGGAAATTAAAACAATTTTGCTTGTCAAAGTAAGAAAAAGGCACAGATAATCCAGTTGATAATCTGAAAAGATGATAGTTCAGAGAAAACTTTACAGTAAACAAACAGATTTAACAAGCTAATCAAATCTGAATTAAGTATCTCTGACACAACAGGAAGAGTCTATCACGTCACATGCATTTTCTACCTTAGGAAAAATCCTGTGGGTTTCTATTTAATGTTGATGTTAGTCTTTTTCCTGTCTTGTAACAGAAAGTTATCACTTGTCTCTGTAAAGCACCATAAGTAGAGATAGATTTTGTATAAGAATGATCACCAAGGTGAATCCAGTATCAGGCGTTTGTCATAATGTTCAATCCTAATATGTTATCAAAACTACAACTGATGGAAGCTGACATAACAGAATATCTTTACAGATTTCCTTAAGGCAGCACAGTCCTATCTGAGAAGGATGAGAACAATTGAAGGATATTTTTCCTGTAACACTGTTGAGGAAAAAAAGGCCACATCTTCAGCTGATGCAAATGAGTATTTTAACATCAATGAGAACCCTCCTCGACAACTGCATAATATATATTTAAAATGCAGACATGAAGACTAGATTTCTATTTATAATGTTTCTCTGTTGTCATAAAACTAGACAGTTCAAGTGCAAACCACATGATAAAGCTTTTGATCTTTGGATAAATGTCAGAAACATTTCTTACACATAACATACTTCATTGAAGCAAAGAAATGTTTTATTTTACATATGAACTAACAAGTTTTTTCTTCTACATATGCTATGGTCTTTCAAGACCCACAGAATCAGAAAGGAAATATGAGATTTAAGTGTATGAATCATAGAATCATAGTATCATAGAATGGTTTAGGTTAGAAGGGACCTTAAAGATCATCTAGTTCCAACCCCCCTGCCATGGGCAGGGACATTAAAATTTTAAAAATTAGTTTGCATAACATAAAATAGTTTTTGTTTCAAATATCTTAATTGAAAAAAATCTACTTGAAATAAGATAAATGTTTGTGAATTTTTATGATACTTTTTTGAAAATGTCCTAACAATTCAAAACTTAAATATTAAAAATATGCCAAAAAAAAAAGACATTATCATCACCAGGTACTGTAAAAATTATTGACCAAGAAAAAAAAAACAAACCCTCACTAAAAAAATCTAGTTTATCTACCTCAAAGGAAACACCGCCTATTAAGGTATCATAAGAAACTTACATTATTACTGTTAATACAATTAAAATATTCCCTTTGACTTGTGGAAAAATGTCAGAAGAGCATCATGAGCCCTATCTGGATTATAAAAGCAGTCTGTGGCAGAAATATTCTTCTTTTCCAAAAAATTAAAAGTTCAAGGTAGTGCTTATAAATAAGAGACACTGCAAGAGATCATAAGAAATCAGACTGGCTTTTCAAGTTCTTTCTTTTAACCCTTAAGCTCTTTGATCTTAGAATGTTATCATATGGGTACTAGCAAGTTCCCATCTCTAATTATCTTGATTTAGGAAACTAATTTTCTCTCAAAGGATTGTTTTGAAAGCTTTCTAATTGAGAACCAACAGGGTTGCAATTAATAAGAAATTAGCCAGACAAATTAATAAGCAATCTAAAGTACAAGACAATTGTAAGTTTTAAAAATCAATCTTTTCATGACATTATATACATATTTATTAAGGCTGCCATAACTTCTTTCATTAAGTCTTTTGCTGGTCAAGTTATAGCTAGTTTACGGATTATAAGTATTTTTGGTATGTGAAGAGAAATAAAATTCTGAATTTCAGATAAAACCAAACCTACACATCAGGTCAGAGGTCTAACTAGTCACTACTGCAGTTCTTAAAGCAGTCAAAAGAGAGAGTCCAAGGAGTCAGCTTAAGTTCGTGACTCTTTTTTTTCCCCCTCTCTCCAAGTGCTGGCAATTTGGCATCCAAAGGTCTATTTAAAGCATTCAATTTTAATATCTCCCACAAGATCTATCCTGTTACAGCATCTTTGCTACCATCTGACCACTTAAAATTTCTGGCTTCCTCAACAACTGGTAATTGTTTAATTCAATTAATTAATTATACTTTTCCAAAAAGGAATTGCTGTTCTGTAATTGTTGCCAGATTCTTTCAGTAAGCATTTCCTCCTTCTCCTTTTCTGAGTATCACAATGTGCATAATAATTTCTTGTTCTCTTTCTCCCTTATCTCCTGACTTTATAGAATTCTACAGTCTTTCCTCTAACTGAAGTACCATGCTCAGCCAGATCATTATAATTCATTAGGGCTTCCCAACTCGTACACCATCAGACAGTATTTCAGAAGGTTGAACTGCAATTCCCAGATATGCTTGAAAACTATACTTTTAAAATATGGTACTTCATAAGTAACTGGGAATTTTTTTCCTATGTTATGTTACTTCGAAATACATAGGCAATCAAGAGAATTTACATTTTCTAAACCAATCAAGGAACAACTTTCATTATAACTAATTAAAGAATAAAAGGAATATAAATTAGGATTGTGTTTCTACTTCCACTACTGAATCCCCAAATATAATCTCTATAGAATAATGCTGTGCTGATCACTGAATTGTTTCGTGTACCAATATTAATATGCTTTCTCAGATACTGTGATGTAACATTCAAAAAAATAATCTCCGATTCTATACTTTTTTGATTTATATTTCCCCAAGAATAAATATGCTGTCTTCCTTCTCCCACCCTCAACAGTGTTAGTTTCTCAGAATTTTCTCCATGTTACTAGGAAAAAATATTCAATTACAATATTCTAAAAAGAAAATCCACTTGGAAATGTGTTACATATGAAATTTTATTCTTTAAAATGCAAAACAACCACTAACCTTTTTTCCCAAAGAAAAACACCTCATTAAAAACAAATAAACATTAAATCATAAATCATATGATGATGACAACACATATAGAACTGTAATATTTGCATATATATGGATAACATACCCTGGACTACATAGGTATGTCTGCCTGTCTACCTATCTTTTTTCTAGCACTGATTTCTAAACTGCTTCCTCTATCTGCAATCACTAACATCAATATTTTCAAATATACCTCTCAATAGTATTGTCCCTTCTTTTCCCAAAACAGTCTAGCCTATCTTCTTTCAGTAAAAGGGGCACTACAAAAGAGAACCACGGATTTCAATGGTGGAATAGTTGATGCTGGATTAAACCAATTATGAAACTTGTTTCAAGGATTTGGGTTGGAAGGGACCTT
>NW_010270335.1:24333-25337 GCF_000690775.1 Eurypyga helias | reverse complement strand
TCGCTGCTCTATAATTAGGCTGCGTCTTCACTGCCGGGAACGGCTTTCGGCGTAAGATAAACAATACGCGTTAGCGCTCCTCCTAGGTAACTTGCATGGATGTTTTCTTAACCGTGCCGTAGCCAGCCAGAGCTGGGGAAGGGCAGGGAGAACGCGAAGATGCTTTAGTGAAGAGGGATGAGGCAAGACACAGCCTGCATGTCATCATGGCTGGGCTCCCTCCTGGGATGCCCGAAGCCCCTCCCCATCTGGGGGGACCTCTGCGGAGGGGCAGGAATCCTGGTGAAGCAGTCGCTGGGGCAGATGTAGGTAGCTGGGGACGTCCAGAGGCTCGTGGAACACGGCAGAGGGCACGCCGAAGGTGACACCTTGCCGTGGGTGGGATGGGTGTAGCACTGGCTACGTTGGACGCTGTGGCATTCGTCCTCTCTCTGCGTAAAGCATCCGGAGATCGCGGGAGCGCTGCCGGGCCGAGCTCCGCACTGCGCAGTACTGACACAGTTGGGCTCTCGGCGACCTTGTCCTCTGTCTGGCCGTGTCTGTGGGCACAGCCGTAGGGATCGCGCAGCCGGAGGGTTCTCTGCAGCTCCACCTGCTTGGCTTTAGGGGCTGGGATGGGGACATGGGTGAGAGTGGTACCAAACAGGGTGTAAAGCCTTTTGCCATTAGATCAGGCGTCGGATGGAGCAGGTGTAGCTGGGTGTGGGGTAACTTTGGCTGTCTGAGCAGGAGCCTGATGGTGGGGAGAGCCCCTTGAACGGCGTTTGGCAGCAGCTTGGGCGCTCCGCTCCTGCGGATCCCCAAGGCAGGAGCCCTGGGCTTGGCGTACGTGGCGTTTTCCGCGCTCCCAGGAGAACGTCCGACTGTCCTGTTTCTGGAGCCTGGCTCTATCTCCTCCCCTCCCCCTGCTGCAGTGTGGTTGGCTGCCGAGCGCCTGGTGCCTGCGCTTCTAGAACCGGAGGGCAGCGCGGCAAACCCCGGGGGAGCTGGGCTTGCCTGCGGCC
>NW_010270335.1:0-24301 GCF_000690775.1 Eurypyga helias | reverse complement strand
GCCGACGCTGGACAAGCCGCTGCAGGCAGCCAGGTACCGCTCCTCCGCGATGCGGGGTGGGGGAGGATTCCCATCCGGTGACTGGGACGGGCAGGGTGCCCAGCCGTCCTTTAACAAAGGACTGCTTTGAAGTGCAGTTTTGGGCAGAGCTGGTGGAAAATTTCCTCCTTCGGAAGCTTACGGATAGCCAGGTGGGCATGGAATTTCTCTGCGGTGGTCGCGAGGAGGGATAAAGGGGTTTCGCTGGCTTGCTCATCCCAAGGATACACAGCGGGCGTGCCTCCTGCTGCCAGACAAAGCCGGAGAGACAATGACGGAGGCAGCTCCCAGCACACAGCAATGGCTCTCAAACTTTCGGAGCCTTGTGTCCTCCCAACCTTTCCTCCCGTTAACAAACTGCCTACTCAGCTCCTCCGAAGTGGAGGAGCGCGCTACCAAAGGTGGGGAGGTGAGGCAGGGGGTGCAATTTGTTGGTGAGCTTCTGGGAGGGAGAGGATGCGGCTGGGAAGGAGGTGCCTGAAGAAGGGCTGGGGGATGGCGGCGTCGCAGTGGAATGCTGTGGCCAGGCAGCCGGGAGAAATCTGCACAATGGTGGGAGGCAGCGGCACAGTACCCGCAGCCGCAGGCATCCCTGCGTAGCTGGCGCTCTCTTGCAGCTCCGTGCTGAGGTCTCCTCTAGTGCCCTTGATCTCCTGTCTCCAGTGCCACCTTGGCGACATGGAAAGCGCTTTCCCCCCTGGCTCTGAGCGAGGGGAAGGAGGGCGGTGTTCAGCACACATGGGGTCAAAGATCTGGCCAGCTCAGACTCAGGGTAAATAAACATGGCTGAGCTCTGCTGCAGTTGGCAGAAGGAGCAGGAAGCGTGTGTTCTGTCTGCTGTTTTGGAGGAATGTCCAGGTAGGAACAGCAGCATTAACCCCAAATACTAAAATGACTCTCGGGACACAGAGGACGCGTGGCAGGATTTTGACCTTGGTAGAGTTGTGGGATAAAGGCTTCATTTGCTAGGAAGGAGCCACATAGCTCCTCAAAGAACTCCAGCTGGTCGGAGGAGCCAGAGGTAACTGCTTATTATACAGTTAGACCTTTGTCTCTGTGAATTTGGCTGCCTTGTTACGGTTTACAACACCCATTTGCTTCTGGAAATAATAGCTCAGTCTTACAGCCTGCAGTCAGCTGGTCTTCGTGGCTGCCCCAGGTATGCTCCGTGGGTGCTCCAGAGTCCTTCAGCCTGGCTCCAGGGCACTTGCTGGTCCCAGCTGTGTCCTGGCCGTACTCCTGAGGCACATCCAATGCCTACACAGACACTGGCTCCTGGGAATTCTGCCTGCTTCATGCTCTCAGGGCAAGGTAATGGTTCTTGCTGTCTTTCATAGAGCGAGACTTGCAATCAGATCCTGAAGCTAGGAAGAGATGCTTGTCCTGGCTTCATTCCAACTGCTTAGCTCTTGCCTCCGCTAGCCTGGAAACAGGCTTTAATGGAGTTCCACTCTAGTCCCAGGCGCAGCAGATGCAGAATGGATTTGCTGAGCTGCTGCAGACACGAGCAAGACTTGAAAAACAAGGTCGTATCAGCTGACCTGGAGGTGCTAAGCACAAGCTGGGTGGTGGGGGTAGTGCAGACTGCTGTTCTGCCTCCAATGGCCTGCTGAAAGGTGAATGTTTCCCTGGCCAGCTGGGGTTGTAAACAGCACGAAGTGCCACGGGGAGCAAAATGGCTTTCTGCTAATGGCACGTGTCGGTGCGGTTTTGGGTGGGTAGGTTGGTTGTTCTGTTGAGGTTTTCTTAACCTTTGTTGCCTCCAGTGTCTGTGTTCTTTGATCTCTGAAATGAAAGGAGTGAGACCTTTCTGGTCTTGAAAGGAATGAGTGATCTCATACACAGCCAACCAGACCACCTCTTCTGCAGGGCATGCATGCTTGCTGGAACTGGATCATGCTTTGTGACACCGGAATCGCTTGCTCCAGTCAATTGGAACAATCAATTGGTAGCTTCTGACTTGCCACTTCCAGCTGTGGGCTGGCAAGTGGGAGGGAGATGGGAAGCTCCCCACTCCTTTCTGTAGCGATGTGAACCTGCATCGCTGTGACCAAGCTGAAGCTTCTGGGACACAGAGGAGTGTTCAGTGCTGAAGGAGAAAAGCATGAAAGGAGCTTCCTATCTGCTTGTGGGAGAGCCGGTCACTAGAGCTGCGAATCTAGCTCCTTAGTCCTAATTAAAAGCCCCTGGGGTGCTTGCAGCTTCCTCTACACAGGTTTTGCAGTATCTAGAAAAACTCCTAGAGCTTTAGACTCGGCTAGAGCTGGTGTGTACCAGCTGCTGCTGAAAGAAGGAATCCTGGCCAGGGGGACAGGGAGAGCTGGACTTCTTCCAACAGCACAGTCACCTTGTACTGAGTTACATGTGACTGTAAAGCTTGGGGAAGCTGGATGGGTGAAACCCTTCTGAGCTTGGAGATGGGCTTTAAAAACCAAGCGAGAGGGTGCCTGGGTGCTAAGGAGAGCCCTGGTTTTAGGGCTTGCGAGAATATGGGTGCGACAGCTCCTTGCCTCCACTCCCTGCTCTGATGCCGGGGGTGGATTGCATTGCCTCTCTCGATGTGGGACAGAGGCACCTTGTCCCCACGGGACCTTGCTGAAAGGAGGCATGTGCTGCATTCTCTTTCTCTGGGCCTAGGGTCAGTTCCTAGTGTGGTGGTGCTGGCCCCTTTGCCCTGAAGTGCTGTTCAGCAAAGGCAAAATGTCTTAAGGAGTTTATCTAAGGAATTCAGATAAATTTTTTTTTTTCCCCTCCCACGTGAGGATGGTTAAACCATGGGACAGGGGGCTGAAGAGCTTGTGGGGTCACCATTTTGGGAGATACTCAATCCTTGATTAGACAGACACTTGATCAGATACCTGCTTTGAGTAAGGGAGTGGACTTCATTCCTTCCAAGTGATAAAACAGTCAAGCTCCTTTGTTAGGAAGGAAGTTGCAATGCAACAGTCTCCCTATGGTATTCGGTCATCTGTGTCGGTTTGACTCTCTAAACTGTCTGCAGTGCAAAAAGGTCCAGGCTGGGGTTAGGAAAGAACTTTGGGCAGAAGATGGGGCTTTAGGTGCCCCCTTTTTTGGCAGTAGGGTGGAGCATCTTGTGAGCCAAAGACAGAGTGGCAGAGGACCTCATGCACGTCAGAGTTGGAGGCTTTGGGATTGCAGCTCAAGAGGTGAACCCCCAGGGTGCTGACTCCTGAACGATCTCTTTCGGTGTTTTTGGTGGCTCTCTGGGAGCATTAGAGGTACCGGGCGTTTCTGACAGCGGTAACAAGCATCACAGAACACTGGTTCTGCTCTGTGCCTCATGTGAACCTCAGCAGGCACATATCCCACAGCGGAGCCATACACTGCGATTATTCCACCAGCTCTTACTTTCAGGAGCCCAGCATCTGCCCTCTCGTTTCTGGCTCCTGTTCATGTTGCAGTTCTTCCTGGTACCCTGGAGCTGACTGTGCACCCATCTGTCCCTTCACTTGCCAAGCGTCCTTCTCTTGCCCTTGTTCCTGAAGTCTGAACGTGTGTGCGTGCAGGTGCTCTTAGCTGTGAGGTTCTTGGATGTCGCAAGGAGCTGCTCGCCATTCTCGTTTTACCCCTGTCGGAGCGGCTCTGACCGTTGGGCGCATGGCTCAGCCAGCACCAGCTCGTCCCTTTCCCGTGGCTCTGTTGCAGGTGGCCTAGGATGGTGACACTGAGCAGGGTAGCTCTTCTGGCAGTTGTGTGGCAGCGTCCCTATGTCCTGGCTGTGCAGTTGACTGTAGTCTCCTACAGCCTCTGCTTTCTGCCACTGTACATGGCTCTGTTGCAGGTGGCCTAGGATGGTGACACTGAGCAGGGTAGCTCTTCTGGCAGTTGTGCAGCAGCATGCAAGTTGTGTGGCAGCGTCCCGATGTCCTGGCTGTGCAGTTGGCACCTCGGAGGCTCTGTGCAGCTGACTGTAGTCTCCTACAGCCTCTGCTTTCTGCCACTGTATGGGAATAAGGAGGGAACTTGTGACGCAGGCTCTGTGGTGGTTACAACATTGGCACTCTGTTTGCTTTTTACTGCTTTTAGTTTATTCTTCAGTGTCCAGGGTATTAGGTCTGGGGTTTGTTGCAGCATCCCTTAGGAGTGGAGGCTCAGCTGTATATTGGTGACCTCACTTCTAGCTTTGTTGGGGGTCAGCCAGACTTTCCAGAGACCCTTTATTCTGTTGGTTAACGGTAATGAGCTGGCAGAGATCCAAAGGGGAAAAAAACCAAACTGTCCCTGCGTTTTCAAGTTGTTTGCTTCCCAAATATGTAACCTTGCTGTCTCTCCCAGTAGCAAAAGCATGTCTTGCAGCATGGGACTGGGGTAACCATTGTGAAAATAAGGCTTTAAGCCCTGTGTTTCCATTTCTAAGTGCTACCATTGCTAGCTATCTCCCAATTGTGGTCACTCATTCTTGCTATGGGTCAAACTTATCCTTTTCCACAGGAAGCTTTTTTCCAGAACCCAGCTGTTTCACTGCAACTACCATATCCTTAGATCACCTTCTGCTATAGAAGAGTTTGGTGCTCAGAATCTGTGCCCACTTCTCTACAGGCAGGCCATCTGCAGTTTGAGGGAAGCTGCAAGTCTTGACAGCATCGCTTGTGCAGGTTGTGACGGTACCCTGCGTCTGGCATGTACTTGGTCCAGGGACATGCAGGAAGACGATGAGGTGAAACGGATTTGTTGAGGCAAGTGTAGACCTGAACAAGACCTCTGTCCTATTGCAGTTGACTCCTGACTTCCCTGGTGCCTTTTTTTTTTTTCTCTGTAGTCTTGTAGCATTCATAAGGTCACAGAATAGTTTGGGTTGGAAGGGACCTTAAAGACCATCCAGTTCCAACCCCCCTGCCATGGGCAGGGACACCTTCCACTAGACCAGGTTGCTCAAAGCCTCATCCAGCCTGGCCTTGAACACTTCCAGGGATGGGGCATCCACAGCTTCTCTGGGCAACCTGTTCCAGTGCCTCACCACCCTCTCCGGGAAGAACTTCTTCCTGATATCCAATCTAAACCTCCCCACTTCCAATTTAACCCCGTTACCCCTTGTCCTGTCACTACAGGCCCTTGTAAAAAGTCCCCCCCAGCTTCCTTGTAGCCCCTTCAGGCACTGGAAGGGGCTATAAGGTCTCCCCGGAGCCTTCTCTTCTCCAGGCTGAACAAGCCCAACTCTCTCAGCCTGTCCCCATGGCAGAGGTGCTCCAGCCCTCGGAGCATCTTTGTTTCCTCCTCTGGACTCACTCCAACCGATTGATATCCTTCTGATGTTGGGGGGCCCCAATAAGCATCATAATATAAGTGTGAAGGTTCACCTGGACCCGTTGAGTCTGGCATCCTTGTTTCCGTTGTGGCGGCTGTTGTAGCCTTAAGATATAAGCAGTGAAGCTTCCAGCTCTTTCCTCTTAAAGCTCTGGCATGTGGGAGCAGTTTTCAGAGATGGAAAAGTGGGTGCTGAAATTGCTGATGCTCAGTGATTTCCTGGGTATGCACTCGAACAGAGGAGGATGGTTTCTGCCTGGCAGGATGTGCTGGCTGGTGGATTCCCAGTCGGCTGCTGCAACTGCCACAAAGCTCAGTGCACGCATGTGCCTTCCCTGTCTTCCTGCAGCACTCCTCCAAATGGGAGCAGGGGAGGGGAGGAGATGGGTGTTGCCAGGATGCCAGGCTGTTCTAGCAGCTCACAGTAGATAGGGAAGGCATGCCAACTAGAGCAGAAACATTCTGGTGGAGACCTGGGCTATGACACCTGCAGGGATGTGAGGAATGCAGCAGGACAGCCTAGGAGCTGTGCACTCCAGTTCCCGAGGAACTCCTTGGAAGAGCATTCTTTATCCCAGTGTGAGCCTCCCTGTGCCAAAGGCAAACAACGGTGTCTCCCCTCCGTTCTGCAGGACCTTCTGAGTTCATTTTCTGCCTGGGTCAAGGGTGCTCGGTGCCCTTTACTGAACATGTGGGAGCAGGAGGAGTGCTCGTGCAGCAGCGTCAGCCTGCCCAACCTTGGTGTTGGTTGCCATAGAGCATGTTTCCTCTCTGGAGGACTGCTGGGTACTGAGTGTGGACCTGCCAGCACTGGGGAGAGCTAGAGCTCTGTAGGGAAGAATTGTCACTTTGGATGGATAATAAGCCAGCTCCCACCAGTATTTGTTGGTTTTCCTTGCTGCGTGAGAGGTAGCAGCATTTAAGTGACTGCTCTGCAGTCCTCCCTTCGTTTTTATGGTTGGTTCTTGGAAGTGAACAACCTGTGTGCTGTTCTCAGGTTGTGCACCCTGTGTTCAGCCTGGACGATCCCCCATCCACCCTTGAGTACCAACATGCTTCCAGTGCTCAGCAGAGCTGTGCTTCTAGGATGTTGTCCTGGGGGAGAGAGACCAGGATTGTGTAGAGGCGTTTGTACAACTGCGAGAGGAGAGGAGCCTGTGTCAGTATGTCCTGAGGATGTAGTTGTGTGGTAGGATGGGTCTGATGTGCTGTGGGTCAGGATGTTTGGACTACTTTCCCTTCTCAGAGTCTGAAATCTTTACAGTTCTGGAAAAACAAGTCCATCGTGAAATGCTGGGAGCTTTTGCTGCTGGAAGGGCTGAAGGAAGACAGGATGTTGCTGTAGTAGAGGTTCTGGTGGTTTAACACATGGCTTAGCGATTTCTCGGTTGCGGAGTAGTTCTGTGCACAGCGGAATTAATGAGGCTGATTTTCTATGGATCTGGGTCTTGTCTGACTCTGTTATCTAGCGAGGTGCAAGCTCTGGTGGCTTTTTATCATGACTTGTAACGTGTTCCTCTTCCCAATGCATTTGTCTTGTACTTTTTGAAGATGACAGCAGGATCTCTGTATGGACATAAGTAATGCTCCCGTGAAAACTGTCGGCATCTCACAGCTGACCTCGGCATGCAGAGGGACAGATGAAGAAGCACTTGTGCTGCACAGCTGTGTGAGCCTTGGGGCAGAGCTCTAGATTTGTTCTGCGCTGGGTATGAGGCAGCTCCTGGCGATCTCCTTGTGTCCCGAGCATTGCCTATGCTCCAGAGGACTCCCACTTCCTCACTTCCTCATTTCTGAGTCTGTTTCCTTATGAGCTGGAACCAGTGGTGGGGCTGATTCACTGTTTAGCAGTTGTTACCTTGGCTTCTGTGGAAGCAGGTATGTGGCTGCTGAGCTTTCCTGGGAGGCTGTCTGCACCCATTTTGGAGCAGGACAACCGTGGTTTGCCAGACCTGGCAGCACTAGCATCCTTTGGGCTGCCAGTCTCTTCCTCTAGAGCTGTGAATCGTTGCACATCTCTTCCTAAACTGTGCTCCCCTTGGGCACAGCTTCCCTTGTTGCTTTAGCACTCGATCACTCCCTGGATGTGTCATAAAGGTGGGAAAAAGAATAACCGGGGGAATTGTGGACTAGAATGCTTAGCTGGCAGTTCCTGGAGAATAGGTTTGGAAGATGGGATACAAGTGGCAACCAACTCTCAACAGACCTGTTCTTTGAAACAGTAGTCTATGTCCTTTATCTTGATCTTAGGTTTTTTGTGCCATCCTTGCCAGAGGGTCTCCTCTAAAGCAAATGAGGAAATGTCACAGTCCGGATGACACTTCTCAGTGTGAAATGCTCAGCACATGGGGTAGCTGTGGGTGTAGCATGGCAGATACCCAAAAGTGAAGGGTGCAGGCTCAGGTTTGGTGCTGGATCATGGAGTGAATGCGAAGTCAGCATTGTGACTCCGGGGTAGTTAGGGGAGGGCTCTGCTCTTGCTCGAGGGTGTGAAGAGGAACCTGGTGTTCAGGAGACACAAACGTGTTTCTGCCCTGCTGAGGTTCGGTAAGGTCTCCGCAGTGTGTCAAGAGTTTGCTGCCTTTCCTGAGGGGTGAGTGTGCATCGCTGTTTGCCATCTTTGCTTTCAGTGCGGCAGCGAAGAAGAAACCAGCCCCATCTGTGGCTCAGGGCCCGCTCCTGGGCTGGGGTAGTGGTGGGTGAGCTGGGAGCTTGCCTTGAGCTCCACGGGGCAGAGCTGGGGAAGAAAGGAGCAGTGCCAAGAAGGGGAGCTCTGCTCTCTGCTCCTGTACTGGGGCATAACTTCTGCTTGCTCAGTAAACAAGGCTGAACAAAGAGCTCAAACCACGCAGAGGTGGCTCCTGCAGGAGGACAAAGCCAAATCTGTTGGCAGCTCTCTCCCCCTGCCTCCTCCCTCGTAGTGCCTGGGCGGTTGGCCAGCTTCCTGCCAGCACAGCCCCGGGTGCTCAGGTTGCTGCTCCTGCCTGCTGGCCTCGAGTGACCGATAGCCAGGTGGGGGGTAGCTTTCCTCCTGGTGCTGAGGCACCCGAAGAGCCTGCTGGGGTGGCCCAGCAGGAAGGGCAGTGGGGGTGAGGCTGGGTGAGTGAGTGGTGGGGTAGCAAGAGCACTGTCAGCCTGTTGTAAGAGGGTTTGCCTGCTTCTTGTGCCTCTTGCCCTCTGGCCTGCTGTTTCCCTAGCTCCTGGGTTTTCTGTGCTAGGATCTTGCAGCACTGTGGGTCCCAGTGGGACTTGGTGTCCCTGTGCAAAGGCAGCAGCTCGGTACTCTCCTGTTGTATACCTGGGGGGACTGGGGGAGCCATTGGGCTGGCAGCAGGGGGGAACGAAGCTGGAAAAGCTGTCAGTGTTTCAGGCTGACACCCACACAGGCTGACTCGGTTCATGCTGGAGGTGTGATGTCCCTTATCGCCCTTATGGCCATGCTGTGCTGGGATCATCAGGGTGTACTCTTCTAGTCAGGGGATTTTTTTGTTTGGCCCAGTAAGGCCACTGATGGCCTCCCTGTCTGAGAGATGCTCTTCCAGGAGATTTTCCATGGAGGAAGCAGGAAGCTTGGAGCTGGCAATCCTCCACTTTTCTGTTCCCTTTCCTCTGCAGTTGGAAGAGCTGTTGAGCTCCGACAGCCCCCTCGCATCAGTGGTCGGTGGGCTGGAGGTGTATGCGTTGCAACCCCAGCTGCCAACTACAAATCTCCGCTCTTAAATGGAAGCTAAATCAGCTTTCCTTGCTGCTGGGAGTGTGGGGGTGTTGGAGGTCAGCACTGATTTTTAGCCTTTTTGCCTCCTGTCCACGTGTGCCACCTGCAGTGGTGGCCAGCGCTCTGTACCACGAAAGCAGAGGCACATGCCCTGACAGCTGCCTGCTGCCAACGGGAGAGGGAGAGACGAAGGGCTTAGTGTGGGCAACCGGTTGAACACTGTCTGGCTGCTTGGAGGAGGCTGTGATGCTCGTGTCTGGTTGTGGCTCTGAAACAGCACTGAGGCACTCTGGTTTTGTGTCTCTCTCTGCGCAGCGCTGCAGGAGCAGGACTATGTCCACCATGGTGTACCCAAGAGAGGAGAAACTGGACAAGCTGAGCCAAGAGGAGATCATTTCCAACACCAAGCTGGTGATGCAAGGGCTGGAGGCGCTCAAGAATGAGCACAACTCCATCCTGCACAGCTTGCTGGAGACCATCAAGTGCCTGAAGAAAGATGAAGAAGCCAATCTCGTGCATGAGAAGTCCAACCTGCTGCGCAAGTCGGTGGAGATGATCGAACTGGGGCTCGGAGAAGCTCAGGTGAGAGTGATGGGGGCATCACTGCAGCCCCCCAGGTGTAACGCAGGACTGATGGGGAAGGCGGGCACATAGCCATTCCCCATAAGCTGAGGGGCAGCCAGGGATCGCGTGTAGAAGGCAAGGGCGGGCCCTAAGTGTGGGCGTGAGGGAGATACAGGTTGTGGTTGGTGCTAACTGGGACTCTTGACAAGGTGATGATGGCGTTGTCCAACCATCTGAATGCCGTGGAGTCGGAGAAGCAGAAGCTGCGCGCTCAGGTGCGGAGGCTGTGCCAGGAGAACCAGTGGCTGCGCGACGAGCTTGCCAACACCCAGCAGAAGCTGCAGCGCAGTGAGCAAACCGTGGCTCAGCTGGAGGAGGAGAAGAAACACCTTGAGTTCATGAACCAGCTGAAGAAGTACGATGAGGATGTCTCGCCTTCGGTATGCCCTTGGCCTGTCGAGCAGCCGCCTTTGGGGGTGGGAGAGGTTGGACCAGCAGGATGACCTAGGTGTTGCCCTGGATTTTACCCCTCCCAGCTACTGTGTGCAGCAATGCCTGTAACTAAAGGGAGCCTGTGTGGGGCAGGGTCTCCGGGAGAACATGGAGTAGCGTGCCAGGATGCGCTGGGGAAACCCGGTTTTGTTAGGTGTGTTGGCTGGGGGGGAAGGTGGTGGCAGAGATGACAGGGGAAGTTGAGGGTGGTGGTGGTCTGCAGCAGGGAGGAGAGGTTGGCAGCTGACAGCCCAGGCTGTTGCTGTCTCCTTTGAGCACCAACGGTATTGTGATTCCCATCCTCTCAGGAGGAGAAGGAGGGTGACTCCACCAAGGACTCTCTGGATGATCTGTTCCCAAACGAGGAGGAGGAGCATGGTCCTGGATGTAAGTGTTTTCTCATGCGTGGTTGCTGGCTGTGTCTGTTCAAGCCTCCTGTGCCAACCGTGCCCCTGTTTGTCCCTCTGTGCCTGCAGTGCCCCACCAGCACAGCAGTGCGGTGGCAGCTGCCCAGCAGGGAGGCTACGAGATTCCCGCACGCCTGCGCACCCTCCACAACCTTGTCATCCAGTACGCCTCGCAGGGACGCTACGAGGTGGCTGTGCCGCTCTGCAAGCAGGCGCTGGAGGACCTGGAGAAGACATCGGGCCATGATCACCCTGATGTGGCCACCATGCTCAACATCCTGGCATTAGTGTACAGGTGAGCGTGGTGGGGAGGGCAGGACTGGGCAGGAAGGGCTTCCTGCCTCTCCCACTTACCAGGACAACACATTCTGGTGACAGGGAGCTCCCTCAGCTCTCAGTGCCTTGCCTTTCAAAAAGGTTTTGGCACATATGAGGTATTGAGACTGCCAAGCTCCCTGATATAATTAGGGATTGTCTAAGCTGGGGAGGAATGGAGAGATGAAAGGGCTGTGGGGGCTGGATCTGTGTGGAAGGAGGACTGCTTTTAGCAGTTCTGCTTGCCACGGGCTGTGGTGTCCACATCCCAACTAACTTTGGCTGGCTTTGCACCGCAGGGATCAGAATAAATACAAAGAGGCAGCGCACCTCTTGAACGATGCTCTCTCCATCCGTGAGAAGACCCTGGGCAAAGACCACCCGGCGGTGAGTGTCTCCCTCCTCTGCCAGCCACTTCCGTGGGTTAGAACGGTGCTGTCGTGGTGTGTCTGCAGCAGGACTGCCGTGGGCAGCAGTGCGTTCTGGGATGCAATGGGGACTCTTCACACGAGGTGGGGCTCGGGTTTACTGCTTCAGTATTCCCTGCTGTCTTGTTCACTGTGGCCTCTTGGGAGTTGGCTTCTGGATCCTGCGATGTAGGCAGGGTAGCCTTCTGCTGCTGGACCTTGTTCTCTTCAGAAGTAGCATGAAGGAATTGAGACAGTCACTGTTCCTGCTGCTTGCACCCCTTGTTTGGTCCCAGTAGATTCTGCTTTGTTTCATGGAGAAGCTTATGTCTCTGCAGGTGGCAGCAACTTTGAACAATCTGGCTGTTCTCTATGGCAAGAGAGGGAAGTACAAAGAAGCAGAGCCACTGTGTAAGCGAGCCCTGGAGATCCGTGAGAAGGTACTGGTTTCCCACACTTTCCTTACTTCCTTCCAGTTCTCCCTGAGGGTTTTCCCATTACCTCACTGCACCTGAGAGATCCAGGACCTACCTAGTCTCTTTGGCTGCTGATTCTGCCACCCCCTTCCTGTCTCTTCAGTGTTTGTGGCCTTGGAGAGGCCTGGCAGGAGGTGAAAGCTGGGATTTCTCCTCTCTACCTCCCTAGTCCTTGGATCTTTTCTGACATAGGCATGTCCTGGAGGGACTACAGTACCTATCTCCAGGACTCCACTGTGGTCTTTCAGTGTTGACTTTTTGTGGCTTGTCTTTTGTTCACTCAGGTCCTAGGCAAAGACCATCCCGATGTGGCCAAGCAGCTGAACAATCTGGCCCTGCTGTGCCAGAACCAGGGCAAGTATGATGAGGTGGAGTACTATTACTGCCGGGCCCTGGAGATCTATGAGAACTGCCTGGGTCCTGATGACCCCAACGTGGCCAAGACCAAGAACAACCTGGTGAGACCCTGGGGAAAGGCCAGTGGGGGTGGGGAGTGGTGCCATGGGAAAGGTGAGCGTTGCCCAGTGCTTGAGGAAGCAGAGAGAGAACCGCAAGAAAGGGGAGGCGGGGAGAGTTGATCTATAAGGCCAGTGGGGGTGGGGAGTGGTACCATGGGAAAGGTGAGCGTTGCCCGGTGCTTGAGGAAGCAGAGAGAACCACAAGAAGGGGGAGGCGGGGAGAGTTGATCTGTGTTGCGCAGTGGGGCTGGAGCTGTTTTCTTGGTTGCAGGCCTCCTGTTACCTGAAGCAAGGCAAATACAAAGATGCAGAGGTCCTGTACAAGGAGATCCTCACCCGTGCTCACGTGAAGGAGTTCGGCTCTGTGGACGGTTTGTACAGAAGCTGTTGGGGATGGGGAAGGGTGAGCAGTTTGGGTTCCTGAGCCCAGCCTAGGCTTGGCTGGTTCTGCTGTCCCCCTGGCAGAGGGCTGAGGTGCCTTGCAGCGCCCTGCTTTGGGCAGCCCTTGAGACACTGCCATTCTAGTGTGCTACGCTGCTCCCCCTCTTCTCTCAGAGGAGGCTGGGAGAGCTCTGGCTGCCAGTCTTTACTGGGCTGGCAACAGTTGTGGCTAAAAGGGGGAATAGCAAGTGGCACAATCATTCCCAGGCACAGGCTGAAGTTTCTCCTGTATATCTGGCACAAGTATTCCACTACGGGAGGACTTGTTCCTTCCTTTCCTTGTTCATGCCCTTGCAATGTCCGTTGCCTTTCTTGGGGCCCTGGCCCAGGGGATCTGGAAGGCTTGTTACACGCCCTGGTGAGCTGCTAGCCAGGCAGTGCAGGGGGCAGAGCCCCAGCAAAAGTGGCATTGCAACAGGGTGAGGTGGTGAGGGGAGCTCTCTTGTGTTCTTCCCCCACAGATGAACACAAGCCGATCTGGATGCATGCAGAGGAGAGAGAGGAGATGAGCAAGGTGAGTCTGAGCTGATGGTGCTGCCTGTTGATAGCAGCAAGAGCCTGGGGAGAGGAAGGAAATTCAGGGGGTTTGATCCTCTTACCACAGCCAGACCCTCCTTCCTGCAGCCTGAAGAGCTGCCGTGGCCCCTGATGAAGGCCAGGAGGCATCTGAAGAGTGGGAAGGAAGCACAGCTGCTCCTTGGGGCAGGAGGGAGGGAAGGCCCATTGGACAGTGTGATGCTTTTCCTGGGTCAGGGGGTACTTCTCACTCTTGGGTGTGGCTGCATGCTCTCTCTTTGCTTCAGCAATCCCTCTAGGGCATGCAGATGATGGCGGATGGCAGGGGCTTGTGCTGCAGGGCCTTGGCATTCTGTTCCAAAGAACTGCTCGTACCCAGAGCACAACACACTTCTGAAGCAGCCCTGAGGCTGCCTGTGGAAAAATGGAGGTCAAGAAGAAACTGCTGCCATCACCTTGTTTAGGAAACGGAGCCAAACCTTCTGAAAAAGATCTCTGCACAGGGCAGGTCCTGGTGGTTCTTTGCTCTGCCTGGCCTCTGAAAGAGGATAGGCATGGGTTGTGCTTGCCTAAGCTGAGAGGCAAAGAAGCTGTTGCTCTTACTGCTCAGGAGGAGGCTCCTTGTTACTTGTGTGCACAGCTGATAAAAGTAGCAGGGTCCTATCTCTGCTTTTCGCAAGCCTAAGGCCTCACCTGCTTTTTGGCAGGTGGGTGAAGCAACAGCATGAAGGGCTCTGGTCTAGTCCTCTAGCTGCAGTGGGAGCAGATGCCATCCCTCTCCTTTCCTTTGCCCTTGGAGCAGGTGCTGTCCCTAATGGGCTCAGACAGCAGGCTGGCAGGCTCGGCTTGGCAACTAACTGGTCCCATCCTGCACGTCTGAAGAGCAGGGCACTAGCAGCTGCCTCCCACCAGCATGCTGTGTCTTCCTACTGAACCACATTGCGGTCCCTAGTGCAGGGCAGTGCTTGGCTCCACCTTGCACTGCTCCATTCGCTGCCCTGTGAAGGCTCTGCTGCACAGAAATTACACTTGTGGTGGCACCATCCTATGCAGGAGAAGTCAAAGTTGGAGGAGAGACCAGGCTCCCCTTGCTCCATCTGGGACTGAGACACTTCTGGTGGTGTCTTTGGAGAATGAAGAGATCAGAAGTAGATAGTTGTCCGGTGGAGCAATGCAAACTTTGCTGTGAGGCAAGAGAACAGGCCCAGGGACCTACAGTTGGAGTGAGATTTGTTTTACAGCCTGAGGCAAGGACTGAGCTGCTTTTCCTACCCCTGGGGCTCCCATCCCCAGGGCAGCATGTCCGTGGCACATCTGCCTGGCATGGCCTTCCTGGCCCAGCAGCAGTAACCAGACCTGCTTGTGCTGCTGGCCCAGGGGCTGGGGCTGCTGCGCTCTGCTTCGTGCCATGTTCCACATCTCCTATTAAAAAGCATCAAACACCTCTTGCAGAGCTTCACTTCTTTCTTGCCCTCACTCCTCTCTCTCCCTCTGCTCTCGGTGGCAGAGGGCGAGGCCAGCTTGTGCCAGCGGCAGGCCCTTGGGCACAGATGGCAGACTGGCCTGCCCCAGGAGACGGGACACCTCTGGCTCAGCCACCCTCAGGGCTGCCTCTGCACAAGCTTCAGAGGGGTTTGGGTCAGAGCTCTGCGGTCTCTGGTGCCTGCCCAGGGTGTGCAGGCCCAGGGAAGCACACGCATGCCTATGGCTCAGGGAGGTTCCAGCGTGTGGGGTAAAGATCTGAGAAACAGTGGGACTGAGTAAGAAAAATGGTCCTGGTGATGACATTTTGTTCTGGGCTAGAGCCCCAACCAGAGGGAATCTCTTGCTGTGAAGCGGTGCCCCCTGCACCTGCCCAGTGCCAGTATCCCTGCTGGGCTGGGTGCTTCCCACCCAGCCTGCGTGTCCCATGGGTGCAGAGCCAGGGGCATGGCTTGCCACGCACCGGGGTGTGCAGTGTGTGGACCGGCAGCGGTGGGATTCCTGCCGGCAGGTGCTGTGGTCCCTGGTGACAGGGCAGTGCTGGCTGATGGCCTGCAGCCTGAGTTGTCCTGGCCCTAGGTCTTTCTCCTTGAGCATCACACTGTGTCCCCTCTCCCATTGCTCTGGCCAGCAGCCTCTCTGCTCCTGGCTGTGGCAGGGCCAGCTGGCCTTGGGGTGCAAGAGCTGGGCATGGAGAGGAGACAGCTGGGCCCAGCTGCTGTGGGGCAGGCCTGGCTGTGCAGGCAGAAGGCTTGGATGTGGCTGGCTGATCCTTTTGCTAGCCGTGCTGGAGGGGTTTAGCGCCTGTGCTGCCTGGCATGCCCATGGAGTTTTTGTTGGTTTTGTGGTGGCTTTTTTGGGGTGTTTTTCTCCCTTTTGCATGCTGCAGGGGGTTGTGGGTATCATGTCCTCCAGAGTTCCATAAGGATGGGCTGTGTTATCCCTGCTGCCTTTGGTACCACAGAAGGGGCAAGGAGATGGGATTGTTCTTGCTGGGGTAGGGACATTCCTTTTACTTGTGGCTCAAATCTGTTGCAGCAAATGGTCTTTCAGCTTTCCCTCCAAAAACCTGCTGGGCTTCATCACTGTTTGCAAGTTGTGTTTCTGAAGGCTGGGCTGGTGGGGGGTGCAGACTGGTGCAGACCCTGGTACCCAGTGGGAGAGCACAGACAGTAGGCACGGGCCTAACAGCTCTGCTCTCTCCTCACCCTGCAGAGCAAGCACAGAGACAGCGCTCCCTACGCTGAGTACGGCGGCTGGTACAAGGCCTGTAAGGTTAGCAGGTAAGCGCTGTTTCCTGGGTGGCTGTGGGATCTGGAGGGGGTGTCCCCAGGGGTCTTGCTTATGTTCCATCTGTTATTGCAGCCCGACTGTGAACACCACTCTGAGGAACCTGGGTGCGCTGTACCGGCGCCAGGGCAAGCTAGAGGCAGCTGAGACCTTGGAGGAGTGTGCAGTTCGCTCTCGGCGGCAGGTAACCCCAAAGGGACCTTTCCCGGTGGAGGGGGCTTTGTGGGGCTTGGGATGGTGGGTCATGGCACAGCATTTGGCTTGGGCTGTGGGGTGGGACTCTGCTGGGCCTTGCAGTCTCTGATATACTTGGTTTTCATTCCCATGACACCAGAGCAGCTTAGCGGTTGGGGTTGCATTTGTGCAGGGGTACACGTGTGGGGTTGTGCACGGATGGAGCAGACATCAGTGTGTACACGTGGGGAAGAAGGCCTGGCACTCTGCATGCAGGACTACTCCAGCAGTGTTAGGGCAAGTCAGCTGCTGAGGAGATCTGCACTCACTGGGATGGTTTCTTTCCACTGGTTGATTGGTTTGGTGGTGGGGTTTTTTTTTTTGTTTTGGTTAGGGAACACACTAGGGATTTCCTAGAGTGCCTCTCACCCTAAGCTCTCAATCCTCAAATAATAAAGTAGGAGCTGTAAGCACCTAGCACAAAGACTGCAGAACAGCAGGAGCTTTCACGCACCAAAACGTGAAGAAAAAAAAGCTGTCAGCTTTGGGGTAGCAAGCCCTTGTCCCCCAGCGTGGTAGGGGCTCACTGAGGTGGGAACCCAAACAGGGACCGCTACATGCAGAGTGGCATTTGGCTCCATCCATCTTATGCCGGAGGGTTTTGGCTGCGATGAGACAATGGCCAAGAGAGTGGACAGAACCGAGCGCAGCAAGGCCGCAGCAGATTGCCAGAGGGAAAAAACAGTGGAAGGCAAAATATGGTGCTTCCTTATCCCTTTCTACTTGCAGGGCATCGACCCGATCAACCAGACGAAGGTGGTGGAGATCCTGAAGGAGGGCGACGGCACAGAGAGACGTCGGAGCCTGGGGGGCAGTGTCAAGTACGAGAATGCCACAGACGGTAGCGAGGAAGTGAGTATGGGCGTGGAATGGAGCGGGGTAAGTACAAGACACCATCAAGAATGGCCTCAGCTGGCTGCCAGAGGGAAGGGACAGCCTGGCTCAGGACTGTCCCTGCGTGGCCTGTCGTGGCATCCTTGTCTACTTCCATTCGTTCCCTGCACACTTCCTTCCACTCTTTCTTGGCATGAGCCAGCCAGCCCGCAAAGGTGCATGCCTGGGCCTGGCTTCTGGTGTACGGGCCAGATATCCCTAACTGAGGGCTCCTGCTTCCAGGGGGCTGCCAGGCCCTAGCAACGCACAGCATGAGCTGGTCCTGGTCTGCCCTTAATCTTAGCCTTGCAACCTTATTAACATATCTCCCTGCTGCTCCCCTCTTGAGGCCCCGGCTGAGAGCATTGGCCCCATCTCAGGCCCACGCGGCCTCTGTGAGCACCTTGGCTGGTTGTCCCGCACTGCGCCACGGGCAATGCTGAGCCTGGGAAGGGCTATGTGCGTGTGTGTGCCTGGTGTGGTTGTGACTGAGTGGCTACAGGGCATGGGAATAGTCTGCAGCCAGGGTCTGTGCTGTCCCCCTCTCCCGGTCTCACGCCCTCCGTGGGCTCTGGCCAAGCAGAGGCCGTAACAGACGGGCCTTTGCGGGATGCCAGGTTGTGGCAAAGGAGGCTGATGTTAGCTGAGGCACAGACAGGGTGACCCGAGCCTGTCTAGGCTTGCTCTGCGACCGAGGGGCACTTCGGTCACTCGCACTGAGTTTGGAGGAAGGCAGCGGTCCAGGTCTGGGATAGGTGCCTTTTTTCTCCTGTGAGGAGGAGGATGGAGGAGAGGCAAGCGAGCGTGGTGCTGGTGGGTGCTTGGGTCAAGAGCTGCTAGGGCTGTGAACGCTCGCTGTTCCTCCTGCACACTCTAGCTGAGAGCGTAGCGTAGCTGGGTGCCCGGGGGTTGTTGCAGCCTGGCACAGATGACACACTAGGCATATGGAGTCCTGCGCTCCCTCCTCCCATCTGCTGTCACTAACCCTTCTTTCCTACCTGGCTCAGCTCCATCCCCACCCGCATGAGCTCCCTCCCTTCCTCCTTCCTCTTCCCTGTTGCCATGACAGCCCCTCAACACCCAAGCCTGAAGCCTGCTGGCTCTCTTGATTGTGGATTGTACCCAGGAGGTGGCTGGAGGAGACACGGGGAGCAGAGCTTTGAGGGGACCCAGCAGCTCTGCCAGATGCAGGGCTGTCCTCTGTCCCAGCTCTGGGCGCCAGGAGTGAAGAGGGTTCTAGCCCCGGCAAAGCACCAACCCTGGGCCCTGGCGCACCCCAACAGTGGAGGGGCTAGCCAAGCACAAAGGGGGATGTGCGGGTTGGGATTAGCACCACCTGGTCTCTGTCCTGGCTGTGGTTGGTGGTGGGTGTTTGCTTTGCGCTGGTGATGGTCTGGGACACCTTCCTGACCGGCTCTGGTCTGATCATCCCAAGCAAGCAGGCAATGCCACCCTCTCCCCTAGGCCGACCCAGCCGAGGTGGATAGTCCCTGCTGATGTGACCCTTCCCCAGGGGCCTTGGCAGGGCTTCCCTGGCCCCAGCCAGCTGTAGATAGGGGGTTTGAGGGCTGGCCCAGCACCCTGGGGGACATGGCTGCTGCCGTGTGATGCTCAGTGCTTCCTCCAGCCTGCTGCACACATAGCCAGCCTCCTCTCACAGCCAGCAGCCCTGCACTGGGCTGCAGCTCTCCCCCCCAAAAAGAAGTCTGAGGCAGCTCCTGCTGCTTCTGTCTGTCACAGCCAGTTGTTCCCTGTACTGCTCTAGAGAGCTGGGACGTGCTGCCTCAGGGCGGTGTCTGCTGCCATCCCTTAGCTGTCAGCTGCTGCAGGCAGGGCCATGGGAGTCCCCAGGGTGCCAGCAGCCTCTGCCCTACTGCCAAGGGCAGCTCTGGAAGCACCCCAGTGCCTGGACCAGCTACTTGCTGCCCAGGTAATTGGGCTGTGAGAGCAGGGATGTCACCAGCTCGGTGGCACTCGGGCCTTGGCAGGCACACCATGCCCAGGAGCAGGGAACCCTCCAGGCTGTTCCTCCCCAAGCTAGCTGTTCCTGCCAGCCTGCTAGAGCGTGCTGGCAAAGATGTGAGTCTGCTGCATCAGCCTCACAAGGAACCCTCCTTGCCCAGACACGGCCAGTTGTCTCTGCATGCAGCCTGGGCCCTGTCCTACCTGATCCCTGGGTGACCTACAACCTCACGGCCTTGTAAATTGTGTCTTTCTCCTCTCTGTGCACTAGGCTTAAATGCCTCCCGAGACTCCCTCTTTCCCCTCCACCGCAGTCACCTGGATGTTTGTGTTGTATCTTCCGACTTTTCCTCCACACCATCCCTCCTTCCTCGGCAAGACCTCCACGCCAGTCCCCCAACCCTCCCGGCGCGCGAGGGCACCGCGATGCCTGCAGAGGAGTGCCAGGCCACGTGGCCCAGCTCCAGTCCTGTGGCCAGCAAGAGCAGGAAGAATCTGCGAGGAGCTGCCCGCTCCCCCAGGCCAGGGTGACAGGCCACCGTCCCCTTGCGTGCCCCCACTCCCAGCCTGCCCTCGCTCATCCCCGGGGACCAGGCCTGCAGGGGATTGTCTTCACTCCAGGCGTGCCAACTCCACCATCATTAGACATCCTCAACCCTCTTAGCTTGTTCCCTTCATCCCTGCAAAGGCCAGGATGGAGGCACGAAGGTGGGGGGGATATTTTGGGACAGAGAGGGCCGTCGTGCCTTCCCTGTAGGCTTAGCTGATGTTAGTGCCCTGTAGCAAACCTGCGCTGGCCACCAGTGAGCTGGGCTCTCCTTGCAGCACCGGGCAGCCCCAGTCTCGCTGTCATTCTCCCCACTGAGCTCTGTGACCCAGGGGCAGCATGTGAGTCTCTCTGCAGGGGTGCAGGAACGTGGGGTGGCCCATAGCTACCGTACATCCAAGATGAGGGGGTGACAGCCAAGGGCCGTGCATGGCACCTGCCAGGACGAGCGTGTTGGGTTGTAACCTCCTGACGTGATGCTGTAGCCGAGTTCCTTGCCTGATGGCACTGAGGGGTAAATCAGGTCCCCGTTGCTCCGGCATCCACCAGTGTGGCTGCTGGGAGAGGTGGGAGTGAAGCTGTTGGCTGTTCCTTGGAGGCAGAGGAAGGGTAGGAGGAAAGCAGGACTGTTCTGCAGACGGCCAGACCTGAGGCCATTGGAAGTGGCCGAGATGGGGAATGGGTTGGTTTGGAGCAGAGTGGTGGGAAGAAAAAAGGAGGTGCAAAGAAGGATGTGAGGAAAGGAAGAGCTGGGGCTTGGGGTGCTAGGAGCATGCGTGGGCAGATGGAAGGGTGGATGGCGGGGTGGGGGGTTTCCACAGGGGGAAAAGGAAGGTACCAGGTTACTCACGGGCAGTTCTTTAGCACAGGACCTGGCTTGCCAGGCGTGGGCCCTGGGGCTGTGACCCGCTGGCTGTCCCTAGCCCAGTGGGCGGGAAGTCTGTAACCCTGTCCCTGCTAGGAAGGCGATGCTGACCCTGGGGGTGTGTGGGGGTGGCTCAGTGCTTCTGGTGGGGCTCCACGCCTGCAGTGTCTGGTGCTGTCGGTCACTGCTGGGAAAAAGGGATTGTTTCCCAAGGCCAGCCCACTCCTGCCTTGACCCTCACACCCTTGGGTGCCCATGTTCATCCCACCTCCTACAGGAAGTGAATCTCCTTGGGAAGACAGCTAGGGAGGCTGCAGCCAGCAGGACAGAGCCCAGAGGCCAGCGCAGGACCCTCTCTTATTTATTTAGCTAGATAGTTTCTCTCCTAGTAGTCATCTGGAAGGTTGTGATACTAAATGTGCTTGTGTCTGCCTGGGTCTGGCTTTGCCGTGGTGGTGCGGAGGCCTTCGGGCACGCGCTTGCTGCTCCCCTGGGAGCTTGGGCTTGCTGAAAGGAGGTTTGTCCTCAGGACCATGGGTTGTGGAACCCAGGGCTGAGTGCTCTAGGGCTGCCACCTTCCCTGCCTGCCTCTCCCAGCGCTGCTCCATGCTCCCGGAAAGCGGTGAGTCCCCAACGCAGGGTGCATTCAGGCCTCGGTGCCACCCGCCCCTGTGCTTTGCCATGTCCCGGACCTGGTGCTGTAACAACCGTACCTCTGATTAAAGGTAGACAGACCCGAACCGCTGCCCTGTGCTTCTTTCCACGCTTTGGAGGCCAGCGTCGGTCGGCCAGCCCGGTGGTGGTGGGTGCAAGTGCTGCTGGAGCAGGCGTGGGTGTGCTTTGGGGTCTGTGTGCACACAGGGCGCCTCTCCTAGGCTGAGCATCGGAGCTGAGGGACCCAACCCCACCATGCCTCTCCCTAACTGCAAACTGGGGGTGTGCTGCTAACCTCAGCTTTTGTAGCCGTGTGTGGCAGGGCTCCCTGGGCTACCTGAGCTTGGGCCTTCCCCAGCTGGTGTTTCCATGAGCTAGAAATAATCCCATGGTGTCCCCCGGCGCTGAGCTCCATCTGCTGCCAAATCCTGCCCAACCCTCCCTGCAGCAGGCAGGGTGGGAGCACGCAGTGGAGCATGGCTCGGTGGTGGAGCTGCTTTTGGGTTGTTTTTTTTTCCTTTGGGTGCAGTGGGGGAGCAGGGGATCTGTGGTAAACCAAGCCCCATCAATGTTCTGGGTTAAAAATAACCCTGCAGAAGAGGGAGTGGGGAGAGAAGGGAGGCTATTTTTAACCCAGCATGCAGCAGCATGTGGTTCTGGTGTTGGTCTGCAGTCAGTCTGCACCACTGCAGCTGGGAAAATCTGGCTCCATGCTCCAGCCCTGACCCCAGAGCGTGCTTCTTGGCTGGATCCTGCTGCTCTTGTGCCCTGGTCCCGCTCCCTTGCCCCAGCTGTGTTCTCTCCTCTGCCCCAGCTTGTGTGCCCTGGCCAAAGGAACAGTGGCAGTATCCTGCGGGGAGGGTGGTGACACCCCACCCCCCATCTTTGCTAGTGCCACATGCTGATGGGCAACTCCTCCAAAACCTGCCCAGGATGCCTGGTGCAGGAGCAGAGTTGGTTACCTTGCTAATACCCCTGGTGCTCTCTGCGTTCCTGGTGAGCGGGTCCCTTGCAGCAGCAGCACGTGGCTCCCAGTTTGGAGACCCTCCATCCTGATCAGAAAGGGAAGAGGTTCAATGTGCTTGGCTTATCCAAAAAGGGATAAGATGAATACCAGGAGAAGGATTTGCTGGTAGGATAAGTCCTGCTCAGCTGTTGGAGAGAGGTCTAGGGTGGATCAGCTTTGAGTAATCGAAGCAGAGAAGTGTTGGAAAAGCCTTTCCCAGGGCCACAACTCCTAGGGGTCAGTACAAGGGGGGAGACTGGCCTAAGGCAGAGATGCTGCAGAGCTGCATGGGCAGTCCTGGGGCAATCGCTGCTGCCAGCCTGGGCCACAGGGCATTTTTGATCTTCTGGGGTGGCCAAAGGGGTTCCCACACATCCTCCTAAGGAGCAGAGGGCTTTTGCTGGCACCCTGTCTCATCTCCCCTGCCCTGATACCAAGGGGTCATGGATCAGGAGCAGGGAGGACTGCTGTTGTCAGGCCGTCGGGGCAGAGGTAACCCCACGTCAGCAGTGGTGCTACAGCCTTGTGTAAGGAGCCTGCCTGGCTGCAGGGGAAGAGCCTGGTGCCATGATGGCATGAGGTGGTGTCGTGCCTGCACCTTGCATGCAAGGAGCTTAATGCAGGTGGGCTAAGAGTCACTTTCTGGGGACTTCTGGGGGCATGTGGGAAGAAATGGGCTGGGGAACAAGATTTAGGGCTGGTTTTGGTCGCTGGAAAAAGCAGGCAGCCATAAAGAAACCCCTGCAAAGTGCCACCCAGGGACAGCTAGTGAGGACGGGCGCACTAAAGTCGGAGGGGCCAAGGAGAGTGGTGCTTGCTTGGAAATGCAGTGTTGGTGCAGCCAAAGGAAAGCATCCCAGCTGGAGCTGCCCCAGTTGCTCCGCAGGCTCAAAGCTAATCATCTGGGGCCTGTCAGAGGGGGGACAAGGCCGTGTGTGCATGTGGACTGGTCTTGTCTGATGTGAGTGAGCCTACAGACCCGGCATGCAGGACCAGGATGTGCATCAGGACGAATGCTGGATGGAGAGGAAGAATAGCAATGGCATGGTGAGGAAGGGCAAGGGGAGGGGGAGGATAGTCTCCAGCAAATGACAAACTGGGGGTTGAATGTCCTGGCAGCATGTCCTGGCCTGACAAAGTTACCTCCAAGCCTGGGACACCAGGGCTTGGTGTTTCCCTGGCCACTGGGATCTCCTTGGTTGCTGCTGCCTGAGCTGTCGCAGGTGATGGAGCTGTGCTGTGTTTGAGCGGGGCTGTGGGGATGCCAGTGCCATTTGTGCTGGTGGCCTGGTGCAGGGCAGCAGCCTGGCTGGGTGTTGGGCTTGCACTGGGCAGGAGGGAGGTAGCCTGGATGAGCCAGGCTGTGGTGGTCCCAGACTCCATGGCCATCCTGTCCTGTGGAGAATCAGGGTGAGGATGTCGTGAGCAGTCAGCCTGCTCTGGGCCAGGGCTGAATCCTTAGTGCAAGCAGGCAAGAGGGGGTTTGGAGCTAAGCCCAGTTTCTGCAGCATTCCAAAGCCTGATCGGTGCCACTCAGCCGTTGCCCTGGCTTGTGTCTCTGTGTCCAGGATGGCAGTGGCACCCTCCAGCGCAGCAGCTCCCTGGGAAAAATCCGGGATGTGATACGGAGAAGCAGTGAGATGTTGGTCAAGAAACTGCAGGGCAATGGTCCCCTGGAGCCCAGGAACACCAGGTAGGGACCAGGGCTGCGAGGGCCAGGCTGGGTACAGGGTGGGTGGGGGTCCTGGCACTGAGGGCCAGGCTGGGTACAGGGGGTCCTGGCACCTTGGGGGTCGGGATGACACATGCTCTCCTCTGCTTTCTTGTAGCATGAAGCGAGCTGCGTCATTAAATTACCTGCACAAGTCTAGTGATGCTTCGTTTGAGGTAAGCACGGGGCAGGCGGTGGGGCTGGCACGGGAATGGGGGCTGAGTTGGGGGCTGCGTGGCCACAGCTGGTTGTGGGGACCTTTTGCCAGTGACACAGCTGGTGAGGGGCCGAGTGGGCCACATTAATGTGGTGCCCGAGACCCCCCTGGAGGCGTTGATCCATGGGGGGGTGCGCTCTGGCTGCGTGGGGCTGGAGCTACGCTGCCTTCCCAAGGGGTGGCCTGGGCCGGCGCCCCTGGGCAGCTGTGCAGCCCCTCTTCGGAGCCCCCAGCTACGGAACGGAGGGTGTTGCCTCCCAGTAAGCCCCCCCCGGCCTGCTGTGAGACTGGGGGACACGGACTGGGAGAAGGGGGGACAGAGGTGAACCCCAATGCAGGCAATAATCATAGAACCATAGAATGGT
>NW_010270334.1:34404-93757 GCF_000690775.1 Eurypyga helias | reverse complement strand
GTGCCCAGGTGCAGGACCAAGCTTGGTCTGTAGGGAACGCGCCGCGGTGCTGGGAGGTCAGTGGGTTTCCTCAGAGGGTGGGCTGGCGGGCGGCGTGGAGCCGGGCCCCGTGGGACCGCATCGTGTGACTGCAAATAGGGGAAGTTCGCAGGTGACAAGACGGGGAGACTTGCTCTCTTCGAGTCACGTGGGTCAGGGTTGCTGGTTTATGCCGCTGTATCTGTTCTAGTGTGAAAAAAACCCAAAGTGGTTTGGAAGGGGCATCGCTTGATAGTCTCCTCTTCACAAAGGATATTGCCAGATTCCATTGTTACTGACAGGGGAGTTAAGAAAGCTTTGAGAAATGAGGACTGCTGTGTGGAAAGGGCGCTATTCTTCATGTTTTGGCAGGTTCCTACTGTGAACTTAGTCTGGCAACAGTATCTTGCTCGTCTTCATTTCTTCACTTAGCCAGAACATGCAGTGGTACTACCAGGGAGGCATTATCTCACTCAACAGCACTGGGCAGGCACCAGTGTAACAGGGTGAATGTAGCACTGAGGGTAGAGGTTGGGTCGCTGGCAGGAATGGGCTCTCCACTTGGTGGAATATGGAGTGTGATACTGTTAAATGAAGAAAAAGGGAAAACCTAGGTTTGCAAGCAAAAAAAAAAAAGATTCATCCATGTGGGTGGCAAAAAATGGTTTTGTCAGATGACTGTCCTAATTGTAGAATTGAAACAGAAAAGAGAAACTGTTGTGTGACTCCTGGAAGGGATTTAACCTCTCTGGCTCTAATGATTTTATTAAACAAAACAAAACAAAAAAACCCCAAAACCCTACCCTGAATGACTTGATTCTCAAGCAGTTGCTATTTTGAGAATGGTGTGGTAAGTCCTATCAATGTCTGTCTTGGTTTTGTTGCATGTCTGTGACTAGAGGAGTATTTGAAGGTGCAATTGAGAGACGTGCAATCTCTTTTTGGATGTAAATTACTTAAGCTAGTTTCCTCTTGTTACTGGTAAGTGAAAAATAAATTGTGAATAGATAGCACAATAGACAGTTTTCCTTTTAAGGAAGATGCACTGCTTCAAAAACTTGCGCTTGCTGTTGTGCCATGGTGGGAAAAACTGCTTTGAAGGGGTTTATGCCTAGTAATCTAGAATGGGTAGAGGCAAAAAACCAAGAACTTGCAGTCTGACGGGTGAGAAGACCCCATGGAGCTTGGTGGTGGAGTGTCATCTCAGGCAGAATTGAGGAAAAGCTGCCAAGTGAGGGATGATGTAGTTAGGTAAGATAAACATGCCACTGGCTGATGTCTCAGACAAAAGATGCGATGTGGTTATGCAGGACAAGTCCCTGACCAACCTATTTTTTGCACTGCCTTAAGACAAGGTTCTGATTTGTTTTACAGCTGTTGAGAAAACAGTATCCTGACTTTTGTGTGGTATAATAGGGTTGGTGAAGCTGCAGCTGCCTCTGTGTCTGACCTGTGAATGTTAGAAGGTGGGCAAGGAAGCAAAATGTTGGGAATTAGAAGAGGGACGGACTGTCCTTTAAATAAGAAGAGAGCAATACCAAGTTAGGAAAGCTGTCTTACAGGGAGGAGGAAAGGTGTCAAACTGTTTTGTGCAAGAACTGCAGCATAGGGCTACTTCAGCTTGAGTTAGTGGTTTCATTGCTTGTGTAGCCTTACTGCTGGTATGCTTGGGCAACCCAGGGAAAGAAGAAAAGCTTTCATTCTCTGAAACTGTCAAATGGTGTGGCTTGTAGCGACTGGTTTCATCATGCTTTCTTCTTCACTCTTGTGTGCTCTGACAGCTGACGGTGCTGTCGTGTGACTTGCAGCTGGAATTCTTTTTATCTTCTGTGTAGAGGTGTCTCCGGGATTGCTGCAGTATGAGCACCTGGGAAAAAAACACAGGGAACTGGTTGGATAGAGGAAGTTACTAGTGAGTTTGGTCTCCTTCCATGTTTTTCCTTCCCCTTACATACTTCATGTGGCAACACAGGAGAAACAAATTCTGGAGTTAATTTTATGAACTGTTCTTTAAAAACAAAGAAAGCTTGACAGTTTGGGTTCACCTTCCGTATAACATTGAGGCAGTTACTGTAAAACTTCCCTTCCCCTCCAGAAAAGTTGCAGGAAATGTTTCAAGTGAGATGGTAGAACAGCAAATTCAAACTCCTTCATCTGCGAGGTGTTTTGCATGGTAATCTACCCTGGATGACAGGTGGTTTGATGACAGGGAATGTTTTTTGTCTCCTCTGCAAGGGTAGGTGCATAACTTCTATAACTTTTACACACCTGAGTGGAAGGAAAACTCAAACTGCTGCACATCACAGGATTGCAGGATTTCTGATTTTGGGGTTGTAAGTCAAGTCTACTTTACATTTAATGTAGTTTTTAATAACGCAACTCCTACAGTTGACTGTATCTAGAGTTCTGTTTGTTCAAACGTTGTCTCTTCAGCCATTGTTGTGAAACCACAACTGTCCTCGTGTGTAGCTGGAAACCCTGGCTTTTAGCATTCAGCTTAGCTTCCATGAAGAAGCATGTGCTACATACAGAGAGGTGACCTTTAGGTGAACCTGAGTGCTTTGACACATTTAACTGGGAGATTTCATAAATAAGTCATTACTGGACTGATTTGCATATATACACGGTTGCTTCACATACCTGGGAAGCTGTCATTATAATGGTGTTTGATTTCTCAGCACATAAGCTTTCTAAAGCTCTTGCGTACTTGGAACTTCAAATTGCTATCCCTTTTCTTAAGTGTTCTGTGAAAGGATGTAGTAGATGTGGTTTAGAGTGCAGTGTGAAAGAACGAATGTCTTTCAGGTGGAGAAAGCTGAACAGCTTGTGGCATAACTGTAAGGCTGTTACGCGATGTGCGTGCAAAAAAACTTGCCTGAAGACATGCAGTGTGCTTGATGGTTGGAAAAGGTGACAGGTAAGCTAGAGCAGAGCCAGGCATGAGTAGGGGTATATTAGTAAGCTTTTGAAGCATAGTGATAGCTCTGTACCTTGTGTCATTCAAGCTCTTATTTTCTATAAGAAGAACTTGCTTTGACACAGAAGTTTCTTTGCCATACGTATTTGTGCTAAAAAGTTAGCCACATCTAATAGTGATTTCTGTGGAGTAATAGTGATTTTTGTAGTGGATCTGAGCTGCTAGCTTCAAATTTGAAGTGGTCATCTTCAAAATTGTTCCTGAGCTTGTCTACCTGTGATTGAGCTGGCTGAACCTGATCCAGAGAAGCATGGCCAGGAGGTCGAGGGAGGTGATTCTCCCCCTCTACTCCGCTTTCGTCAGACCTCACCTGGAGTGCTGCGTCCAGCTGTGGAGCCCTCAACATCAGAAGGATGTAGACCAGTTGGAGCGAGTCCAGAGGAGGCCACGAAGATGCTCAGAGGGCTGGAGCACCTCTGCTGTGGGGACAGGCTGAGAGAGTTGGGCTTGTTCAGCCTGGAGAAGAGAAGGCTTCGGGGAGACCTTATTGCAGCCTTCCAGTCCCTGAAGGGGCTACAAGGAAGCTGGGGGGGGACTTTTTACAAGGTCTTGTAGTGACAGGACAAGGGGCAACAGGATTAATTTGAAAGGAGGTAAATTTAGATTAGATATCAGGAGAAAGTTCCTCACAGAGGGGGTGGTGAAGCACAGGAACAGGTTGCCCAGAGAAGCTGTGGATGCCCCATCCCTGGAAGTGTTCAAGGCCAGGCTGGATGAGGCTTTGAGCAACCTGGTCTAGTGGAAGGTGTCCCTGCCCATGGCAGGGGGGTTGGAACTGGATGGTCTTTAAGGCCCCTTCCAACGCCAACCATTCTGTGATTCTATGAAGAGCTTCAGGTACTAGTTTAATCTCTTCAGTGTTCTGATAGCTGAGGAGCTGGTGGGCACAAAATTGTGTCCATGTATAATTGTATACAGATCCGCTTCCCAGCTCTGTGGTTGTAGGTTGCCTTGTGTTAGCGGGGTCATCTGTGTAACACCTTTTCAGCAAAATGAGTCACTTCAGTGCATTCCTCGAGAGCCAACGCATGTGTCTGTAACTGTGCTTTACAGCTGTTTGGAGCTGGGTGTACTCCTCTTCCTAGCCGTCATCCTTTTGGTAAGAGTTTGAGAACCAGGAACTTGCATAGTTATGGGAACGGTAGTGGTAGTTTTTCTGGCGCTCTGTTGCATTTGAAGTGGTTCACTAGTGCTCAGACCTCAAAGTGCCTCTGTTGTGGGGACACACGTGCTGTGACAGCCGTTAGACAAGGTGCCGATTGCTCCAGTGCCTGAGCTACTGATTCACAAAGCAAACTAGGCTGGCTTTTTCCTTTTTTCCAGGAATTGCTGCTTTCCTTTGTCAAAAAAATGCAGACCTGTATTGACCTTACAACTTGCTGAAAAGTAGTTTAATTTTCTTTGTCATGCTGTCGCTTCACTGTCTGAAAGCTAGGTAGCTGGAAAGGCTGACCTGCAGGCAAGGTTATTCCCAGTAACTTGTTTGGTCCTTGCTTGCACAGCTGCTTTCAACAACTGCTGGGGTTGGTGCTGCCTCCAGCGGGGATCCTGCCTGCCTCCCTCCCTCCTGCTGCTGGTGCAGGGCCAGAAGCCACTGCGAGCCAGACTGGGAACTGGCCAGGCTCAGTCCCCCCTGCACACACATGCTCAGGCACCTGTTGTTTTTGCTGAGTTAATTTTGAGAGAGGGCAGTCCGTGGGTGCAGCTTGTGTCGGGTGCTGGGGTCAGCAAGACGCAGGGGAGGAGGAGAGCCTGCCCTTGAGGGGTTGACGTGGGTGTGTGTTTCAGGCCTCCAACTGTGGAAACGGGCATAGTGTTGTGTGACTTCAGCAAAAATAACTGTTTGACGGTTTTAATCAAGGCAGATTCTATGAGCCCAGATGTTGAGCTGCACCAGAAATGGCTGCTTGAATGGTGTCACCTGTGAGGCACAGCTGCATGGAGCCCCCTGGACAGAGGGTGCATCACACCCCACCCCATCATGAAGACAGTTGCTTTTAAAGCTGTTGGTATAACAGCTCCCTAAGCTTGCTCAACTGCATTGAATCTGGGGTGGCTTAAGCCCTTCCAACAGGGTAATGTTGCCTGGCCCTGGCGAGGGGGGTAATTACGTGAGGCATTGCTGCTGGTGGAGGTGAGCGCCGAGCAGCTGGAGCAAGTCGGTCCGCGTGGCTCAGCCATGGTCAGGATGAGCGATGTGACTGCCAACAGATTGTTTCCATTACGGGATGCAGCAGCCAGGCCAGCTTGTATCTGACTGGAAAGTAGAGCACATGCAACTTGAAACTATTCCCAGGCACTGATTTAATGCCAGCAGTCTTGTGAGAGAAATAATTTCTGCTTTTACTGTGAAAGTGTACTTTGCATGTCTCTGATCAGAACAGCAGCTTAGGCTACATCCAGTTGTTACTCCCAGTGAATAAATCCTGCCCTGTCCTTCCCACCCATTAAAATAAAAATGTCCCTTGAACTTCCTTTGAAGTAATATTACTCTGAAACTGCAGTGTATTTTCATTTTTTTGTGTGCACTGAAGGTGTGGTTTGGAACATGATTAAATGTGGGATTTCTTATTCCTTTCTGTGGACTGTTTTGAAGGATTCCTCAGCCTTCCCTGTCTGGGCCCCTGTGAGAGGGCAGAGAGAAGGTCTGGCTTCAGTGGCTGCTTTGCTTCTGGTCTGTAAGCTGCTCATCTTGTTTGTCTTTTGCTTCTGGCATGTGGGTGAACTGACTTGTAGATGTTGAGTTCCTCTGTTTCATAACATGAAACTAGGAAAGCAAAACCTTTAATCTCTCATCCAGTGATAATTCTGTTGTGTGAAGGACTTAGATTTTCATTTGATTCACAAACAGCTTTTAACTTGTGAGCTCTCTAAAATATAACCCCCCAAAAAAACATGCTGAAGAACACACTAGTTTGATCAAAAAAACCCTTCGTGCTTTAGTATTATATATTAGCTTTCTGTCGTCTTTCAGAACCAGTCAAGAAAAAAGTACTGGAGCCCTTGGGAATTTTTCAGTGAAATGCTGACTTTCTGGGACTTCATTGTGAATTGTATTTTGATTGAAATGCATTTTCTCCTGCATGTAAAACCAGCTTTAGTCCTAATCTCTTGCTGTTCTCATAGGCACTGAAGGTAGAGTCAAGTTCTGCTAACTTACTTTTGTGTGTGTTGTCAAGCTTTCTTCCATTGCTGAACTTGGGTTATTCTGTAGTGTAGCTTAATTCTCATCATCATCCAGCATCGGGGTTGTCTTTATCCACTTCAGAAATGCAAGAAACTAGCTCAGAGCACTCATCAGTGTGATTGTAAAATGTCACCTCTGCCTGCTTTTGAGGAAAGAATAATGGCAGGTATTTGTCTAGGATTGAGACACAGTCCTTGAATGTGATAAAAAGTAATTTTATTGGTGTTTTGGGTATGACTCAGTACCTGGTAAGTTATTTTGTAAGCCTTGTATTATTATATTTGAGCCTTTATATCCCAATATAATTAGAATATAAAGATTTTATCTTTTCTCCACGTGGGGGGAAAAAACCCCCACAACTCCCTTGTAGTTGTCCTTAACTTATTCCAGCCGTTAGCAGACTGAAATTAATATGGCTGCTGTAGTACAGGGAGCCCAAGAACCCTGTAGTCAGTAATTAAATAGAAAAGTATGTGGTATCTTACTGCTGGCTCTTTGATTAGAGGTAGGATTTGAGAGTTCTCAGAGGAGTCAAAATCTAGAGTAAAGCAGCTGAACTGCTGTTGTCCCTTCCTCACCCAAGGACTGGGCTTCACAGTGGAACAAGAATGGCTTCTCCTCCCTGGGGGGTTCTGGCGTATGATAATGTCAGACAATGCAGCTCCTATAAGCTAGAGGTGATGGCAAACGAACCTCATGGGTGAAACTTCTGGTCAACTTCTAACCTCTTGGTAGGTGAGAACTGGGAGTTGAGCTCCCTCACTGGATTTGGTACTAAGCTGTAGATTAAGAAAAACGCTTCTATGGGTCAGATAGATGCATTAAACCCTGTGTGAGTTGTTAATAATAGGAATACCCAATAAGTCACTGTATTGTCCTCACTTTTCTGATGTGATGGCCCTGTATTAAATCCTACTGAAGTTTCCGCTTGGGATAGAAGGGGAGCTGAGGAATCTCTTGCGTTGCAACAATCAACACTGTCCAGAAGATGCAGGCTGCTGACAGTGCCAGAAGAGGTGTAGCTGAGCCAAGCTGATGGCAAATGTTTACTGACCTGTGCATTTTTAACAGAGTTTGGCCACAGCACCCTGCTAGTAAGTCAGGCTGCCTGAAGAGCTCCTGACTCCAAACTAGCTGACGTGGGCCTGGCTCAAAGCTGGATATTGCTGTGTCACGCGGCTGACCACATCCCCCTGTACACTTGATGCTTGCTGTGGGGAATGAATCCTTGCTCTGCCTCCAAACTACATTTAAATTTTTCCTTCTGTTTCTCTGAATTATTCCCTATTATATTTAACCAGAGCTTCGTGTTCCTTTATTGATTTTCAGAGAGCTGACTTCTCTGATATGGCTGTAGTTAGCTAGAGTGGCCTTTCCCTGAGTCTCTGGGGGATAGCTCTGCTTCCTTTCCAGCTGCTGGCATCACCCCCCAGAAACTGTCTTTTCAATATATATATATATGTGTGTGTGTATAAAAAATGCATAAAGGTGCAGATAGGCCCTAATAAGCATTGTTAGCATCTTTCAGTCTGAAGGCTGGGAGAATCTCAACCGCAATTTTGACCCTGAAGGTAGGTGGCTCTGTTGCTGTCAGGCAGGGTGTGGCTGGCTGTTCTGTTACACTTAGACTTAGCACTTCAGCCACTGTTACTGAGTGTTGATGAAATGCAGTAGTTTGCAGCCTGCCAAAGATGTTTGAGCAGTTTATGAGGCTCTCAAGGAAAAAGATTCACCATCTGCGATATACCTAGTCAGAGCGACCTTCACAGAGACTTGAGGGGGAAGAATGAGTGGTTGGGTGTTCGAGAAAGGGGAAAATGCGCCTAATATATGTTCCTCAAGTAGTTAAATCTGTTTTGTTCTTGGCCCTGACACAGTAGCAGTTATTTCTGGTATTTACTGATAATATAGAACGCAAATATGAAACTCGAGTTAGTGTTGCTGTTAGCTTTATAACTTGGTTATTTCAGGGACTGTTGTCTAGAGGATGGCGGCGCAGACCATATAAATGCAAACTGACAGGCTTTTTTTTCTTTTCAGTTACGCATGGGAAGCAATTGATGCAGACAGAGGTGTGCTTTATAAAATAAATTTATGTTATGGTGTTGAAGAGTGTGGAAGTTCAACTGCAGTCTGTGCATATGACATCAGTAAGAAGTCCTATCTGTCTGTAGGTAAGTAAACAAGCGTCCTTCCTCTTAAGTAGTTCAGAGTCATGTTGACGGATGGTCTTAACTATTACAAATTTTGATGTGTTAGCAAAGACAATTTTCTTCTCAGAGCAGTATAAAACTTTATTCTGTTGTAGAGTTGACTGGGAAGATTTGGGAAAACATGATCTGATTGCAGATAATCACTTCACACTACAGTGAAACTTACTGTCTAGTTAATTGTACTCTAGTGTGAACCTGTGCAAGTCTGTCTCAAGTAGGAGTAAGTGCCTTTACCTGTGGCAGGATATTCACTGTTCACAATCTTGTTTGAAGCTTGGTAATGAACACAGGGTAAAGCTTGAGTTGTTACATCTCTAAACTAAAGCACAACCTAGCCTGATGTAACATCAGCTCTTTGTTCAGAGTCAGGTTACTGTCTGTAATGCAATCTTGGAGTATTGCTAAGGGTGTTGCCTTTAAGTTGTTACACACAGAAAGGAAGTCAATTACATGTAGTCCTCTGTTTCCAGTTACTTGTCAAATCTGATAGCTGCTTCAGTGGTTCAGGTGTCCTTGGTGTTCTGAGGAGTGGTGGACTTCTGCATGCTGATCTGAATACGAAACCGGCATATTCCTATGCACATGCTTGCACGTGGTTTCATCAGTCAGAACCAGCTTGTGCTCTGAACAGTATTTATGTGCTTATTTCGTGGATGCTTGTCGCTTTTAGGGTTGATTCTGTGCTTCAGCTAATGAAGCAATAATATGTGAATACTGATGAAGAGGTTTTCTGATAGTTAACTGTTAGTGCTAATAGAATAAAACAATAGGTTTTTGAAGAGTAATATCTCTTCAGACTGAGTCTTAGCCCTGCAGATCTGAAGTCTGAATCTAACATGCTTGTGGCCTTGCTTTCCATCGACAGACAGCTCTTATGAGAAGCAGTGAGTTTTCACTAAAAGTGTTTGAGCTTGAACTGCTGGAAGATGGTGAGGAGGAAGATGCTTCTCACCTGTATATAGATGCACAGCAGCTAGTTAGCCTCCGTTTCCCCCCCCACCCCTCTCCATTAACTGTAGAGCTATTTTGGTTTCAGGCTGTAGTCCATCAGTGCTTTTCAAACAAACTACTAGTGTTGCAACCCAGGCTTATGAAATCAATGTGTGCATGAATAAAAGTATATCTCAGTTCATGGCTGTGTTGTTTTTTTTTTTTTAAGGTAGTGCTGTATATCCAAGCTCCAGAGTTTTCTAGCATGACTGGTTAGGTGCATCTGAGTTCAAACTGCAATTCCATATAGAAGCATCCTCTACTTTGAGGGGCATGACATCTCGGTAGACCACTTGATGCTGTTAATATGTTTCATTCCTAAAATGTACAGCAAGAATTTTTTTTTCTTTTTTTCGTGGGTCTCAACTCACAGGCAGTTGAGGCTTCAGTTGCCTGTAGATTACAAAAGGAAGCAGCATCTGTTTTTACATGCTGTTTTGAGTGAGATTGGAATGTGGCAGGTTGAGGAAGCCTGTTCTCCCCAGGGAATTGTGGCTTGTGTAGGTTTTGTTACGTGTTTCTTGTGGAAAGAGGAAGGGAGAACAGAGCTGGGGGGTGACCATGAGCAGTATCAAATACTCTGCTGTATTCAAACCTTGAGTGTCTTACTGCCTGACTGCTACTGAGTGGAAAAGGATTTGGCAAGTTATAACTTGGTCCTTAGAGGCTTTTTTTGAACTGACTCTGAAGGGTTAAGCCACAAATCCTGTTTAAGAAAGATATGTATTTAACCACCCTGCAATAAATCAAGAATCAAGGCAGTGCAGCTAACATGGACATGGAAATTTTCTTTGTTTTATTGGTCAAATTGTCTAACTTTTGTTCTTGTTCACGCCTGAGGCTTATTAGTGATGCCTGCTATGCTTCATCGTTCTGCCCCTAGTTGAACTGAAGCTTCAGTGCTATCACACTGAGTTGAGAGCATGCTAATGTACTATCATGCTTCTTGTTTGTCAAAAAAAAATATTCCTGTATCCAAGGAAAGCTTTGTGGCTAATGTTAACTGTGTGTCAGTGTGATGTACCAGTGTTGGTCCTGAAACCTCATAGGTCTCTCCTAGAAAAAGCTCTTCAGCTATGTTCATTGTAGGGAAATGCTTAGATATTTAATGTCAGTGAGGATGGTGGTACTTATTTAACATAGTGTGACACCTAGTGACTCCTGTGTCATTTAGCTGAACTACTACTAAAATTAAAAGCAGAAATATTAACATAAAGGAGTGGTGAAATGTGTGCTTTGTCCACCTGCAGTAGAAGGACTGGACACAGTGATAGCTGCCACCTAAATGCTCCCTTCTTCTGGACAACTGATTTTCCTTGATTGTCTTTCTCCTTCCAAACAGCTGAACAGATGGAGTTAATGAGTAAAAGGTGTTATGGACAGTGCCTTTGATACTGATTTAGCACAACTGTGCAACATGAAGTACCTGGTACTAACTTTTGTGAGCTGTACTAGCTGATGTTAGTGTGTTACTCTGTGGAAGGAATGCATCTCTAAAGTCTTGAAGAAACATGAGTGATCGTTGAAGAGAGCTTCATGTTATGGAAATGGTGGTTGTAGAACTGGTGCTCTGGGAAGCTCGTGGGAGGCTGATGGTGTGAGGGGATGGGAGCAGGGACGAGAGGAGTCATGTGCCACTGAAGAGATTATTCCTAAAACTTCTAGGAAGTTCCCAAGCTAGTTTTAAGCATGCAGTAGAGAGGAGAGTGCATATTGGCCTGTAGTAAACAAGATGAACTGGCTTAACTTGATTTTTCTTGAATATCACTTTAACTGACAGAATTGGAGGCATCTCGTGACTTTTAGAGCAATGTAGAGTGTTCTCAGAGCTGAGAGAAAACTAATGCTTACAGACTGTTGATGTAAGTCCTCAGGTGGTGCTGCTGTTAAGTTCCCTGCAAAGCTGGGGCTGAAAAGTGTACCCTTCTAACCAAAGAGGGTTAGTCATCTGTGCACTACATGTGGCTCTTTTGACTAGAAAGTTGTGTTGGCTTCTTTCTGCTGATCTAGGGAAGAAGAGAGGATGCTTTACCAGCACCTTCTAAGCAATGATGTGAGGAGTGGAAATCTTGCCCTCAGAGTAGTATGTAGCTGTTGGGTTTAAAAGGGCTGTGTGGCACCTTTGTCAGCATCAGTGCTGAAGTCTTAAATCTTGAAGATAGCCTTTTTGTAACAAGAGTGCTGGGAAATATAAAAGGCACGAACCACTGAGAATCCGTGTGCCTGGAAGGTGGCACTGAACTGCAGTGGTGGTAACGTGCTCTGCTGTTGCAGGTTCTCAGCCTGTGCACATGCGTGTATGTACAGGTTTAGTCTGCGCTGTTGTTCTTCTGGGCTGGCATGTCTCCACTCTTGCCTTCCCCTGAGGTTATTGAACAGTCTGTAATACAGGTGATCATCAGAAACAGTCACAAATGGAACTTTTCCCAGTTCCCTTGCAGGACAGGATTAAAAAATAGTGCTGGGTTACCTTTTGGGGTGATGTCAAGCAGTGCCCATCACTAGGAGGAGTGCTGTCAGCTGATAACAGCCTGTGGTGTGTATGGGTGACTGAAATGGTGTTTCTGTAGAATGTTGCCTGGACTGTATTTTGGAGGTTCTTATTCCCTCTTCCTGCCCAGCTCACTTCTGCTCCTTTTGCACTCAAGACTGTATTACTTGGGTGTAGTGTAGTTCTGCTTGCCTTGAGTGAGGAGATAACAGGTTGGGCAAAGTTCCAGCGAGGGTGCGCTTCAGCTGGAACAACATGTGACCTAGGTGCAAAGCTGCCGTCTGCGGTGATTACAGATTTGACTTGATTTCTCCCTAGTGTAAACATTAACACAAATGGAAAGGGGGAAGCTGGTCAATACTTGAATTTTGTCGCATTCTCTATCATTCACCCCAGACTTTTTGCAGAATTAAAATCACCCTGTCTGTTTTTGGTAGGTAGGAATTGCCATGCTAGATCTAAAAGGGCTTGGTGCTTAATGCTAAGCAAAATAGCTTTGAGCAGGAATATTTCAATGGCCTGAGCTGGTGCTTATTATCATGACTTGAGATGTGCTTCACCTTGTCCCTGTGTGCCGGGTGCTGAGGAAGAGAGGGACACACAGTGATGCAGCACTGACCTCAGCCTTCATGCAGCATCCAAGCTGTGCGAAAGGGGATGGGGGGCCGCAAGGGGATGTTCACTGAGGCAGTGGATCTGTGTTGGGTTTGTCTGTGGGTAATGCCAGTGCAGTGGCTGTGACCACTCACCAGTGGGCTCTTCGTTAAGTAGACTTAGGAGACTAGAGCTGGCAGTGTGCGCTGGCAGCCCAGAAAGCCAACCGTATCCTGGGCTGTATCAGGAGAAGTGTGGCCAGCAGGTCGAGGGAGGTGATTCTGCCCCTGTACTCTGCTCTGGTGAGCCCCCACCTGCAGTACTGTGTCCAGCTCTGGGGCCCCCAACATCAGAAAGATATTGGCCGGTTCAAGTGAATCCAGAGGAGGCCACGAAGATGCTCAGAGGGCTGGAGCCCCTCTGCTATGGGGACAGGCTGAGAGAGTTGGGCTTGTTCAGCCTGGAGAAGAGAAGGCTCCGGGGAGCCCTTATTGCAGCCTTCCAGTACCTGAAGGGGCCTACAAGGAACTTGGGGGGGACTTTTTACAAGGGCCTGTAGTGACAGGACAAGGGGCAATGGCCCTTGTAGAGGACAGATTTAGATTGGATATCAGGAAGAAGTTCTTGCCGGAGAGGGTGGTGAAGCACTGGGTGGATGCCCCATCCCTGGAAGTGTTCAAGGCCAGGCTGGATGAGGCTTTGAGCAACCTGGTCTAGTGGAAGGTGTCCCTGCCCATGGCAGGGGGGTTGGAACTGGGTGATCTTTAAGGTCCCTTCCAACCCAAACCTAAATATGTGATAGACTCTTTCATACTGTGCTCACACTATTAGCATAAAAAAAAAGCTGTTAAATAGAAGCTGGTGGGAGAAAGGAGTGAATTGTGGTTCTTGAAATTAGTTGGTAAGTTTTCTGATGGAGTCCCTTGTTTCTAAGGCAGTGACTGGGTTGTAGTGGAGCCTGCTGTTGGGCTTCTGAACATTCAAAGTGCTTGCTAAAAACCTTTGGAAAAAGTAGGAGTGTGATCAGAGATATCAAACACTATCTTAAATTTGATGTAGAACTGTAAGGACAGTCTTAAGTTGTACTGTGTTGGAAGACTCTCTTCAATTGGACTGATGTGTCTTGTGCCTCTCAGAGCTTGAAATTAGACCCCATCTGTTGAGCTTCTGTGAATGCACTGTGTTATGATAACCGCATGCTGTTTGGTGTTTTGTTTTGTGGTTTTTTTTTTTTTACACCCTAGGTGAATTAAGTGCGCAAAAAGTTTCAAAAAATCTTTGGGAATTCAACTCTACGCATAACTGCACGCAGCAAGGCAGTCAGCACCGAATTCAAAGCAACATTAACTTCCTGTGTGGGAAAACACTGGTAAGCCTAAATCACATGTTCTTATCTTCAATGAAAATGGCAAGTACTTCTAACTTGCTTTTTAAGGAAACTTGCTGTAACCATGGATGTACTAATTATTGAGCTTCATAGCTTAAGGAAGAGCCAGTTATGCTTTAGTACCAAATTAAGGTCATTATCTACTCTGGGTTTCAAAATTAAGTCCCAGTAGAAAATCACTGTGGATTTGCACTTTATCTCTGATCATGGGCTCTTCGGGTCTTCACTGTTTTTACAGGGATTGCACTGCAGTGTTTTAATAATGTAATATGGAGGAAAGAGTCAACAGTATGCTGGGTGTTGTAACAATGAGAGCTATTGTTTTAAGTGCTGGCTGTGCCCAAGCTGTGGACCTGGCATGGCTGTTGAATAGAAAGAACAGCATTGAAGAAAATGGCTGACCTCTGTTATGGGTCAGCGTAGCTGACAACAGCAAGCGTGAGGTTCTGTCTGCACAGAGTTGAACTAAGGGTGTCAATGCATCCAGCTGGGCTTCTGAGGCAGTAGTTGTTTCTCAGGATCTGCATAAAGTGTGAGTAGAGATCCCCAAAAAGTTCCTCGGGGCATGTGTGTCTGCAGTGCACCTCCACATGCTTTTGGAGTTGCACCTTCCGCACACTTAACTGATACCACAGCTTGGTATCCTGTACAGTCTGCAATCAGTTGACATATAAGTACTCATCTCTGACACACAGATTAGTGCTGCTGTTGGCACTGATGATGCTGTTGCACACCCCCTCTTGGAAGTCTAGCCAATTCAAAGTGCCCAATCTGCAGCACAGTTTTAAATGCTTCCTGTTCTGTTTCAGCAGATGATTCTTTAAACTAAATTAAAAATTATTACTCAGCTCCAGCTGTAACTCCAGATCGTAATGATCTCCAAACTTCTTCTAGTTTGCATAGTTTTAACACCTATTCTTCACGTGACCTAGTGTAAAAGGATTTTGTAATAGTGCCTGGAACAACTTGTTTCCAACGCTTTTATGGCAGGGTTTAATGGGGAGGGAATCTGTTTTAAATATGCTCAAGTGCTTTTAGCTGAGGGAGAATGGAAAAATCTGATTGTCTTCCTCCAAGTGGAGACATTCAGATTGAGCATCAGTGCTGAACCATGGTAGAACCCCCATCTCAAAACACACACATATATAACATGAACGTATAAAAGGAAGTAGCTGAGATCAGAGGTATCCTTTCTGTGTAGCAGAAGAGATTGCTCGTCAGCCCTCTTTGTAGGAGAAGAGGCAGGGAACTGGTAAGCTGTGCACTGCCTTGCTGTTCATTTGTTTATATGCTCTTGTACTGGTGTCTTCCTTTCTAGTAACTAGATGTGGTTGGTGCTTTTCCCAGTATCAGTTGGCATAGTGAGCACTTCCAAAAGATGTGCTACAATTACTGCATATTAGGACACTCACTTTTATTTGAGAATTGGTGCATGTGCAGACTGAGAGGGATTTGGCACCCTGCATCCTCCTGAGTTTACCAACAAAGCTGTTAAATAGCAAACTTGCTGTTAACACATGCAATTGAGAAACTGTATGCCCCTGCTCTGTGACATGCTGTATTCTGTATTTCTTCATTTCTTGAATGAACTTTTTGCTGTCTACAAATGTAAAATAAAACTGAAGTCTGTTTTTTCAAAGAATTATTTTTTTTCTCCTTTAAATAGGGTACCCCTGAATTTGTAACAGCAACAGAGTGTGTGCACTACTTTGAATGGAGGACCTTTGTGGCTTGCAAGAAAGACTTGTTTAAACCTGTGAAAGAGGTATTATGTACTATTCATGCAGAGATTACTGTTCACACATCTGACACTTCTACTTTAACCACCTGCTCCTACCCTAAATGAATCCCAACAACCTCCACAGACCTAACTTTCATACTCAAAGCATCTGTTGGAAGTGGGTGGAGCTGAGAATTTTAAATAATTCTTCAACCCTTTTTGTCATCTGGATGGTTGTTTATAGTAAGTCTCCTAAAAGCTAGAGCAGAACAGTCTAACTCTTGATGCCCTGTTTTAGTCAGCATGTATAGCTTTAAGTATTTGAGCTTCCAGAAGTAAAAACCTTTTCCATCTATTAACTTGGTTTTATAGATGCCTGTTGATAAAGTCTCCCTACCTGCGTAGCATGGATTGCATGTAACTTTTTGTTGTTCTAGGTGCCTTGCTATGTGTTTGATGAAGATTTGAAGAAACATGACTTGAATCCTCTCATCCAAGTTTCAGGACATTACTTGGTGGATGATTCTGATGATGATTCCTTGTTCATAAACATCTGCAGGGACTTAGGTGTGAACACTTGTGTGTGTTACCTGGTGGTGTATAAGTTTCTAGTAGTGTGGTGGTTCTCCAGTGCCTCATTTGAGGCTGTCCTGTGACCAGAGATGAGTGTATTAGGAGTTGCCCTGTTGTTACAAGCTACTTTTGATGATTGGAAGGCTGCTTTCTGTGAAGCCAAGTCTCACTCTCCAACTTTTGAGGTGTTGAGAGATATGCCCCTTCTGGATGGGCAGGTACTGTTAGAAAAGTTGACTTAAATGAGACTGAGTGGAAGAGCTCAGCTTGTCTTGTAGCTGCTTCTGTTTGCTGCCAGATAGGATTGAGGTGGTTCATAGCACTTCGTGTTCTGAATTTATTACTTTGGGTTCCAGTTCAGGCTGTTGCTTAGTTCCAGATGTACGTCCTGAGTTGCATCTAAAATAGTTTTTAGGTGGTTTGGTAAGTAATGGTGCATAGCTAGCACTTTCATGTCAGTTGGGAGCTATATTTATAAGGAATTAAACCAGCAAAATCACTCATCACAAACTTGTTGAAAAGGCTAGTTTAGCTGTATACTCCCTCTGTGTTGTTGGGTTTTTTTTCTGCAGTTAAATACATATTTTGTGCCCCTGTTAAGAGTTGAATACTTCTGGTTTTGGTGGCAGGTTATTATTTTAAAAATCCCATAGGTCTGAAACTTTTTGCTGACAGCTTTGAATAAGCTGGTTTGTAAGAAACAAAGGAGGGTAAAAATCTTCCTTGTGAGGAGAGGTTACCCATTACTTGATATAATTTTGGTGGTGGTGGGCAATACTTGGCACACTACTAGAAAAGTTCTCAAAGCCAGCAGCTGTACTAGCAACTGTAAACTCGCTGCAGCTACTTCATCAGGAAGGATGAATTTGCTGCCCGAAAAACAGGGCAGCATGAACTTCCCCCTGTGTATCGCAAGCACTTCAGGTTTTGTCTTGCCAGTTTCATGTTTTAATGTAACCCATTTTAAAGTGTGGTGTTTTTTTTTTTTTTAAAAAAAAAAAGGGTAAAGCAATGAATGGTAAGTGCCCAAAGATAAAATGGCAAGATACTTTGGGTAGAGCAGGGCTTAGAAACAGAGTCCTGAATTCTGTTTTCTGTGTTCTATAACAGGGAGTTCAAGTGAGGAGACCAGGAACTGCCCTGCTGGCAGTGCTGCTTGCTTGTTACATGAAGGTCGGGCGTATGATGTTGGCCGTCCACTGGAACAGCTGAAACTTCGTGACAAAGACAGGTACGTAATTTTTGTGGTGACACTTCTGTGACTGCTTCTCAGTCCACCTGGGTTGAAAAAAGCAGTCTTGGTAACAGGTGAGTCTTCTAAAACTTAACATCAATACCACTTCAATTTTGAAGCATTGGCAGAAAAAAATCGTTCAAATACCAGCAGGACAGAGTCTTTAAGGCAATACAACAAGATGCCTGAACAGATCAAATTTTCTTCTTCATTGCAAAAGACTCCTTTTTACAGAATTGCAAAACACTCAGAAATGAGGGACGATCGCTGGTTTCTGCCCACAAGCAGAAGAGTGAGATTTGATCCCATCTTCCTACTGTCTGAGGGCCCACAGGGTAAATGCACTTGGCTGTCTATGGGTTTACGCACTCTTTTTGTCTCACTCTGCTGCTCAGACGTATTTTAAAAGTTGATGGATGTTCCCCTTCTGTATTTTTGCGTTGATGAGTTCTTAATAGAACTCATGATGAGTTCTTAATAGCAATGCTAGGCTTATTGTTGTCTGTGGTAGCAGGGCTGGGACTATGAGAAACTGTTTTCTTGATGCTGCCTGTGTTCTCTTTGCTGTCTTTTGTGCTAGAAGTGCAGCTTGAAAGCAAACAAACTAGAAACAATGACCAAAAAAACCAAAACCACCCAAATAACCCGATATGGCTCATGGGACTTACTTAACATGCTGGTCTTTCTGAGCTTCAGGTTATCTCAGCCTTCTTACCTTGTCTGCAGGGTCAGTAGTATCCTCTGACTTCTGAAGCACTCTTTCAGTCTCAAATGCAAGCTGAAGAAAACAAGCAGAATACACCAGGGTAACAGGGTTATTTCAGTGACAGGGTTGTGGGTATTCTTTTTGTTTACAGACAAAGTTTAGTCCTTTGTTGCAGGGCTTTTCCCCCAGCATGAAACAAGTGGCTAGGTGTTCTGTACAGAGGCAGAAGCTTACATCTGAGAAAGCACAAGCTTGTTCTCTTATCTAAATGCAACTGGTACTCTCTAAAAGTGCTTGGTGAGCAAGCTTTATCTTATTCCTGCTAGGGTTAAAGAGGTCTTCGTTGTTAGAGGAAAATTCATTGTTTGTGCTCAATCAGACTCAGGTGGCCTGGGAAGAGAGTAAGATGACAGTGTATCTGTGTCCTAAATAGACCAACTAGAGGTGTGGCTAACCTGAGCCAGGCTGTCACCCCTTCATGAGCTGTTGTCTTCTGCCTCTGAGATTGTATAGAACAGTAATGCTCAGTTGGGAAGTTGTGTTGGTGTCCTTGTTTTCTCATCCCAGTCACACTGTCATTTGCCTCTGACACCTACCATGTTTCATTCTTCTACTCCTGCCTTGTCTGATCTGTCCCTGTTCCCTTGCTCCTGTCAATTTGCTAATAAGTTCATCTTGCTTTTAATTCTGGGAGCAGAATGGGAGGAGATTATGCATACGGAGGTGGTAAAGTGTAGGAATGTGTTCAGACATGAGTGGTTATTGCTTCCAAAAATTGCAAGGGTGTTTGTCACATCTGCTCTCCAGCAGTTTGAGAGCAAATCTAGAGCGTTCTTGTCACTATCAGCCAAGTTCCCACAACAATACGGGTGGCAAAAGGAGGCTGTATTAAGTAATTTTGCCAGGACTGTGTTAATCTTTATTTTGGTTTACTGTAAGATTAAAAGAACAAGGACCTCCATAAAAGTGTCTTTCAGGAGCAGGGCTACTTTGGTATATCCTTCCTGGGTATCTAGCAAAGGGCAGATGTTCTTTCAAAAATATCCTTTTTCTGAAAGTGTCTAGTATCTTAATTGTATTTTTGGTTTGCCATTTTCTGTTTCTAGGCTGGTACTGAGTTACGAGAAAATATACAGTGATGAAGAAAAACCAGACTTCTGCCTAGGCCATAACCCAGCAGTGACGATTACTTTTGTGTGCCCATCAAAGAGGGGAGAAGAGGTAACTTTGCTGTGTTAGTTGGTGTTAAATGATTGGTCTTTAACTTTTATGTGCTTTATCTGTCATTTTTATTGAAGGCCGAAGGGAATGGAAATCCCCCTGGTTTGCAGCTTGCGATGAGTGTATAGGAGTCTAAATAAGTTCTAGACCACCTTTTGAAGAGTATAAGAGAGAAAAGAGAACTTGAGTAAAGTTTTCCCAGGGGTGTGTTCTTTCTTGTTTTGGTGAACCTGATTGACCTTTTCTGGGCTCAGAGCTTTCCTCTGAGAATAGGACAGAGTTAGTACAGTGTTAATTCTCATTCCAGAGCTCTGCTTTCTCATGAGCACTCTTCCATCATCAGTCAGGCTGGGCATGCTTACAACTCTTGTCTGTAACTTCTTTCTTTATTAATCTGGCCTTCCCTTAGGGAAAAAAAAATAGGTAGCAAGTGTCATTGCACGGCAGAAGTCTGTCGTTTACTAAGCAGGCTCATGAACTATTACCTTAAAGTAAAATCTGTAGCCTTAAGGAGCAGCTCAGTTTTGCAGGACACAGTTTTAGCTTAGCTTCAATGCAGTATGATGATCATTTTGATGTGATGCCAAGGAATTTCAGTCACGCGCACTCCTTAAATTGGACCAGAGTGGTTATTGCTAATGCTCGGTCATTTCATATGGTGACGCTTTTGGTTGCAGGCTAGTGAAGGAGGAATTCTTGCCTGGCTAACTTCTGGTTTTATGTTTTGTCTCTCATCTGACCTAGATAGGTACCATATGTCACCCTCACCACTGCAGAAACAAACTGTTGGCCTTTCTCTGCTCTCACGCTGTAATACCTCACTACAGCTATGCACACATGTAGTACGAATAGTATTGCTAACTTTACTTGCGTCTGCAACTTACTTGGATACACTTGGGTATCTGCCTTTTGGTTTCATGGGTGGCAGAAATACTGATTTATGAAACAAGGTGAACTTCTAAATGTTCCATTTTAAAGTGAGGAAAAACAAGACTGCCACTTCTCCCAGAGGTATTTCACTGCAGAAAATGCATCTGACGGACGTGCTGGCTAAAGAATTCTCAAAGATCTTTCAGTCTTGATTTGGATTGAGGGAATCCAAGTTGCTAAAACGCCGGTGTCTGAGAGGCTGATTTGCCTTCAGAGAACACTGGATCTCTGCTCCCTTCTTTGAGAACTTCTCTGAGGCACACACAGTTCAAGCTGTGTTTAGCAGTTTGGGCTCAAATATCTCTGCTTTTGCCAACATGTTAAGGAAAAGTGCTTTTTACTGTACTGTTACTGCTGCTGACCTTCTGCTAATGCCTGATACTTTACCTCTGTTTAGACTTCTAGTTTGCCACACCATTAATAACAGCCATTTTATTTTCTTCTCAACACCTATTTCTGAGGGGCCAGGGACAGTGTTTGCAGCTGTTAAGCAATTTACAGGTGAAGTTAGTCATTACTAACCCTAAACAAATGTGATACTGCTGCTTTAAAGTTTGTATTTCAAATAAGTCTCTGTACTTGTGGTTTAAGTTCTCTTCACTTCTGTATCAGAGTGCAGGTCCTAAACTCACAGCAAAAACAAATTGCCGATATGAAATTGAGTGGGCTACTGAGTATGCCTGTCACAGGGATTACCTGGAGAGTAAAACCTGTCTTCTGACTAATGAGCAACATGATATCTCCATTGATCTAAGTCCACTTACTCAACTTCCAGGTAAACTCACTTTTTTCTTTTGTGGTGTAACTAGCCAGTTTTCCAGTTCCATGTTTGGAGGCAGGAAAAATGTCCTCTATAGATATTTGGGGGTTTTTTTTCTTTTTTTGCTGTGTTGTAGAACATACTACTTTTTCTTCTTCAGATTACGTCACACCGTATTTAGCCAAAGATGACCAAGAGGAGTATTACTATTACTTGAACGTATGTGGGAAAACCACTGCAGGTAGCTGCAAGGACAGCACAGGATACACTTCATCTTGCCAAGTAAAATCTTCAAATAACCAGCAAAAAGTGGCAGGAAGATTTGAGAACCAAACCCTAAGGTGTGTAATGGCTCTTTAAGCCCCATTAACTTGTCTGAATGACTGATCTTTGTTGATCTCTCTCTCCCTCTTTGTTCTAAGCTGGAATAGGTTTAGAGTGTTCTTTAAACTTTATACAAATTAATGAAAAGTAACCAGAAAAATTAGCTGATTCAAGCCTTTGTTGCAGTAGAAATGTCAGTGTTAATGCTGGACAAGCGTTTGTTTTCCCTATGAGTGAAACCATTTTTATTTAAACAAGAGTATGGCTTCTGTTATGTGAAGAACACTGTAATTGTGTCTGATCCCATGTTACTATCTAAAACTGTTTTTTTACTCAGATATTCTGATGGGGATCTCACTTTAATTTACCCAAATGGGGATGCATGTAGTTCCGGCTTTCAGAGAATGACTGTCATAAACTTTGAGTGCAATGAAACAGCAGGTGAGTTTAACAAGGTCTGATGACTCTGCTCAGGGTTTGACTTCTGTGCTTGCTAGTAGACGTTATGTTCAAAGGAATGCATGCTTTGAGCCACAGCTAACACGAGGAATAAATATTGTTAGTAACCGCTAATTGCTGTGGCTGACAGGGTGGTTTTGTGCTGTGGAGTAGTGCTGCTATTCTAAATTTACACCGATCAAGAATATTGAAGTGTAAAAGAGTCTCATTTCTTAACCAATAGTAAAACAAAAAAAACCAAACCCAGACCTGCCTCACCTCAAAAAAATAACCCCAAACCCCACAAACAAACAAAAACCCACCCAAACAAAATCACAAACACAAGTCCTGTGCAGCAAAAGGATTTGTCTTTTCTTTGCTGATTGCTAGTCCTCAAGTCTCCTTGCCTTTTTTTTTTTTTTCCTCCCCCCTTCCCTGACTGGAGACCTAACATCTGTTTATCCATCTTCAATGTTAAGGTAATGAAGGTAGAGGAACTCCAGTGTTTACCGGTGAAGTGGACTGCACGTATTTTTTTACTTGGGATACAAAATACGCATGTGTTAAAGAGAAGGAAGATTTCCTTTGCAGAGTGGCTGATAAGAGAAGACACTACGACTTGTCACCTCTGATCCGCAGTTCAGGTATGGCAATGAAAACTAGCTTTCAGTTGCAGTTGTCCAGAGTTTATATGCCATCTTTAGTGCGATTCTTCAGCTGAACGTTAATCAGCTTTTGGTTTTCTTCGTGTATTTCTGGGGTACTGGCATTCACTTCCCCTCATCCCAAAAGGAGTGAGTGCCTTATGAAAGTAGCCATATCCGTGGCTGCCTTGGTTGCTGTCATCTTAAGTGATTTAATGTGGGTTTGTTTTGGGATTAAAGGCATTTAGGCATGGAGGGGCTAGAGCAATTAAGCCAGATGACTTGTTCCTAACAATTCCCTGTATTTCAGAGTCAGCCCAGAACTGGGAAGCTGTGGACAGTAGCTTTTCGGAGGTAGACAGGAAGCGTTATTACATCAATGTCTGCCATAAAGTGTTGAAGAGAGGAGGAGCTTCCATCTGCCCAGATGGTGCTGCTGTTTGCTCTGTAGGTGAGTCTTTTGGGGCTTTTTTGAAAGGTTCTGAAGACTTACCCTTCCTCTGCAAATGGAGCTGTCTGCCCTGTATGCCTTTGGTTATTTGAGGAAACTGAAGTTAGAAGCATGTTTCTCTTGTGCTCCCAAAGGCCATAGAAGAAATGATGCAAGTAGCCCTTTGTAACTAAAGAATGTTATTACTGTCTCCTCCAGGCTTTGTAGCATGCTTTTGGTGAGGTTAAAACCAAAATCCTAATGATATGCCTCCTTAAGACTTTGCATTTTGCTAATTAGTATTATCTTAATAGTGTAAACTTCACGTTTTTCCAGGGAAACAAAAGTGGTGTATTTGCTGTCTTTACAGATAAAGAAAACAAGACTAAGAATCTTGGAACATTCGTGTCTTCTCTTAAAAAGGTTGGAGAAAATATTAAACTCACCTATTCAAATGGAGAGAGCTGTGGTGTTAACAAAAAAATCAAAACTGTCATCACTCTAATGTGCAGGCCAGGTGAGAATATCCACACCCTGTTTTCTGATCAGTTAAAACCTGGAGGTCATTTAATGTGCCCAGGCCTGAGTGCTAAATAATGGTATGTGCCTGTTGCTTATTTCCTTCCATGCAAAAGCTGAAGCTTTGCAGTTTCTTTACTGGGATGATAGCAGTGTAATTGCAGATATTTTAGTTCTCTTCACCTCTCATACAAGTACTCTTTAGAGACCCTCAACTAAGTCTCTTTAACTAAGATTCTCCCAAACAGGATGAAAATGTTTAAGTGTTTAAAGCTCCACAGATGCCTGGAAGCTATATGAAGCACTTCTATTCCTAGATTGTCTTGATGGGAAAGACTGGTTCCGAACTGAGATTGGTTACTTTAACCTTTTTCCAATAAGTATGTTTTGTCTAAATTGCTTGCAGTTTATGAAAAGCAGAAGCATTTGCAGAAGTTGCTGATGTTGTTCATCTCCATGTGGTAGCCCGCCAGTTAAACCATTTCCTGGTGTAGCAAAACCTGTATTCCTCTACTTCAGCCTGAGCCAGCTGAATCTTCCAAGTGTGCTGGCTGTTAGGATCAGGTTATGCACTACTTCCTAATAAAGTTGTTGCTTTGTAGCAGGTTTGTGTATCAAAGCAAACATTTTGGTGTTTTTCTGAAGAGTGTGGTAGTTCTCAGGAGCACACTGAGAAGGTGCGTCTTCTCCTCTGGGCTAAAATTCTGCTCTGGAGAGGATGCAAAAAAAAAAAAAGTGCAAGGAATTTTTGATTCTCTCTAGTCCTAATTTTCAGAGGAGAGGTACTTTAACAGTTAGTTTTGGTCTCTTGTTGGGGAGGAGTTAGTGTTCCCAGGCTTAAATTCATAGTTCCTTTTGCGGCCTGACTGTCTGTACATGTAACACATTTGTCTTGTGATACCAGGTGATCTAGAAAGTGCTCCCATCTTGATGTCTGAGGGTGTATGTTTGTATGAATTTGATTGGTATACTGCTGCTGCGTGCGTCCTGTCTAAAACCGAAGGAGACAACTGTCAGGTCTCTGATCCTCAGGCAGGTATGTATTTGTCCTCAGCAAATTGAAAGGTCATGAGGGGTAGAACTTGCATCAAACACTGAGTCCTTTTGATGCACAAGAACAAAGCGAGTTCAGCTTAAGTCTAAGCGCCTGCAACATTTGAGCACAGCAGTTTTAAGCATGGGTGTATGGAAGATCAGAACAGCACAAGCTTAACATTCTTCTAGTGTGTGTGTGTGTAGGAAAATAGGTATAATGTGCATTCTACTGTAGTAAATATCACTGTAAAAGAAAACATGCTTTCAACATGTCCAGATTGTTTCTGGAACAGTAACTATGTGGAAGGAGATTTATTTGGTGGGAAGTGAACTAGGTGTGCGACTGATGGAATCAAAACCTGGGAGCGATGGCAGGGGAAAAAGTAAACTGATAAAGCTTATTCCTTCCTGATTAGGCTTCTCTTTTGATTTATCACCTCTGGCCAAGAAAAACAGGCCCTACATAGTTAATACGACTGAATACTTGTTCTACGTAAGCATTTGTGGCAGCGTACCGGATGAGTTGTGTCATACAAAATCAGCAGCATGCCAAGTAACACAAAGGTGAGTAACTAGTTCTGTTGTCTCTAGCAGATGATCTCCTGTTGCATGATGTGTTGTCTCTGTGTAACAGTGAACAATTTGCATGTAAAATAATTACTGTGTTGCCTGTAATAGATTCAGGTAATTTACATGTAAAATATGATGTGGTAACCCAGTAATTATGCTGCCAGCTGTTTCAAGCAAATTGCACACATGGAAGCTTGCTTAAGCCAGCTTTTGAAATTGTGTCCATTGTTCCCCCTTATATTTCCCATAGGGACTGTAAGCTGTAGATTAACTGCTGCAGCTGTATTAAGACAACCCACAATTTGGGTTCAGGGTCAGTTGGATTCCAGGAACTGGGCTAAAGAAGCACTATTGCCCTTGGCATGAATAGTGGCTGCCTTATGCAGAGGTGGAGCCCGGAACATGGGAGTTGCACCCTATTTCCATTACGAAAAGTGCTGTGCAGGCACAGTCCTGGTGTGTACTGCTACTCTTAACAGCATCACTGCTGTTATCTTCTATCAGGTTCCAGGTCAGCCTGATGTGTGGTACAATGCAAAGACATGCAGCTGTCCCCGAGTTGTCTCTGAGTTACTCCCCAGCCAAAGAAAGTTCACTGGAACATGGGAGTTGCACCCTATTTCCATTACGAAAAGTGCTGTGCAGGCACAGTCCTGGTGTGTACTGCTACTCTTAACAGCATCACTGCTGTTATCTTCTATCAGGTTCCAGGTCAGCCTGATGTGTGGTACAATGCAAAGACATGCAGCTGTCCCCGAGTTGTCTCTGAGTTACTCCCCAGCCAAAGAAAGTTCACTGCAGATGTATCAGCAGGAGGTGGTCAGGCTAGGTCTGACAGAGCCAGTGTTGAGAGTAAAGAAAGCCCTCTGAACCAAAGCTGGTCCCTGAGCTAAGAGCATGGGAAGGCAGTTTTCTTCCCCGAGGAGACTTCCTGTTGTGCAGTGCTGGGTCTTCACTGTCCACATGTATTTGCATGGATCCAGTTTGATCCCAGCATTAGGGTGTCTGCAGTTTGAATTCTACTCCATAGAATGGGAACTTTGATATTTATGTCCTTTGTAGAGAAGGGAGTGTTGAAAGTCTCTAGATATCTAAGCAAGGTACAACTTCCTTTCCTTTCCAAAGAAGGACACCTGTTCATATTTTAGGCTTCCTTTTGGTAGATTCTGTTCATTCAAGCTCATTTGTATCTAGGCAACCATCTTTTATTCTTTTGTCTTATTATGGTGTCTTCTATAAATTTACCTGTGTGCTTACTACTTGTAAGACTTCTCTTAAAGGGTGAATTAATTCTGTATTCTGTTCAGTCTCAAAGCCCACTTTATCTTTTCTAGTAAGGATCAGTTTTGGAGTCTTGGACTGCCCAGTTCCAAACTTTCGTATTATGATGGTCTGATCCAGCTGACCTACAAAAATGGTACAGCCTACAATGATGAGAGGAAGACACAGCGATCTACACTTATAACTTTCCTGTGTGACCATCAGGCTGGAATAGGTCAGCCTGAATATCAGGTAAGAAGCTCTATATGAAAAAGGGAAGTATCTCCATCCCAAAATCCCAATAAAAATTGCTGCTAGGCCAGTGGTGGCAGTGATTCTTAGATGGAAATACCCAGTGTTTATAAAGCAGACTAAGAAATAGTTATTTCTCATGGTATATCTGCCTCTTTTTGCAGCCATAAAACTTGTCTTGAACACTGAACCATAAGCTGTTCACTTGGATCCAGGTTCTTGCTTCACTTTTCTCTAGTGTCTGGGCCATTTAATTACTAGTGCTTTTGATAGTCTTGTATTTCAAGCTGAAAAAAGTCCAAACTGGCTGAGAAGTAACAGGTGGTAGGAATGTGTGTCCTGTAACACAGAAGACAGCACTTACGTTGCTGTAGTTGCTCTCGTTCTGTTATTTTTGGAAAGAGTATTTTTGGTGAGGCAGCAAATGACAGGATCTACAACAAAACAGACCTATGCAAGTCGGTCGGAGAAGGTGTATCCCAAGACCAAGGGGAAATAACAAGCTTAACTTATAAAGGAGTAGCTGTGAGTTGCAAAGTATTCTGTGTGGAAAGCCTCACTGACCTATTCTGCTGTTTTTTTAGGTAGAAGATAACTATACATACAACTTCAGGTGGTACACTGAATATGCTTGTCCTGAAATGCCTCTGGAATGTGTTGTGACTGATCCCAACACCATGGACCAATATGACTTGTCAAGGTAGGAAAGAAACATATACAACATTAACTTGGCTGTTCTAGTTTAGTGTTCTAGATGACAGCTTAGCACTGGATGAAGCTGGTTTCCAGTGTAGGCAGCACTAGAAGCTTCATCTGTTGTGACAATCTGAACTGCAAGTATCTTGAAATGAAGACAGTATTTGCCTCTACTAGATTGACTTTCCTCCTGAGACGTAACCTGACTTTTTGGGATGGTTTTGCATAATAAAAACTTACTACTTTGTCAACTGTTCTCTACTTCTTAGGAGTGTTCTTTTTAATTGTAACGCTTAAAAATGAAAGGGAAGAAGTTGTTCTGAAATGCCTTATGGTTGCTCTGTTTCTTGAGCCTGACAGAGAAAGCTAGAATGTGTGTTCTTAGTGTAGAACTTTCTCTTCCTGCTCAGCCTAGCAAGATCTGAGAGGAAAGGTGAAAACTGGTATGCCATGGATAACTCAAGACCAAGCGAGCGTAAGAAGTACTACATAAACATCTGTCGGCCACTGATTGCTGTCCCCGGCTGCGACCGGCGAGCAGCTGTCTGTCAGATGGAATATCGGCGTGATGATGTGAGTAGCCTTTCCATCCCAATTCACAACTGTTTTGCCAAGGGTGTGAGATTAAGGGATACGCAAGATAAGCACGAGTTCTGGCTTCTTTGTGCAAAATACAGTCGTATTATGTAGATCCGTAATGTTGGCATAATTGTTGCAGAATGACAGACCTCCTGTCCCCCTTTCAGAGACCAAGGCTGTAATTTTTTACAAGTGTATCAGTGTCATGTTTGACATGCATGACTCTTTATTCTGTGTTGCAGAGGCAAACTGCTGCAGTCAGAGACTGCTAGCATTGCTTCAGGAACAGGCTGCTCTCCTGGATATTCTGTCTTGCCTCTGGCTTACTTACATTCAGCTGTGGAAGAAACATGTTTAAAGACTTTGTTATTGCCCTCTGAGCTCTCTCTGGCTTTGAGGAGTAGACTAAGCAGAAGTTGCCAAGAAAAAAAAAAAGTACCTATGGGCTTCTACTTCCATATTACCCTGAGGTGTAACAATTCATTGTGGGACTGTTTGTGCTGACAGGCTGGATGGACACTTTCCCCCAGGCCAGGCTTCAGGTGTCATACTAGAGGCTCACCAACCTTTCCTAATTCCTTCTTTACAACTGACAGAACACCTTCCCTCTGTTGGGAAGAGGATGCCTAAACGACTGAATCTCTATGTCAACATCATGACACTTGAACTAAATATTACTAGTTACATGTGCTTGTGGTAGTCCATATGTAAAGCTCCTTACTTTGCATGTGGAGACAGGCTAGGACTTCATTACTTCATTGCTGGAGACATTGGGGTAAAAAGTGAGCACATTGGGTCGACATAAACACAGAGGATTTTTTTTTTAAATAAGAAAAGGGGTGTGGAAAGCAGAAGTCTTTGTGGACAGAGCTGCTTCGGAGGTATAGTCCTTTGCTGTCACTAACTTAAAATAGTTTCTTAAAACCAGGAAACACCAGTTATCTTGCAGAAGCAAAGATTAGTTTGGACCTTGGTAGTAGCACCTATTGTTCTATAGCTCTGTTAGTGCTTTTTAAGCTTTGCTGAGCATGGTAGATCCCTAGGGTCAATACTAAGAAGGCCTGGAGGCTTCCATACACCGTCTGTTTTTAAAGAGCTGTATGAATTAAATCCTACTTACTGTGTGTGAGGCATAGGCTTCCCTAAATTCCTAAGGTGTGTAGCTGGTGAGATGAGGCTGGCTGTTGTGAGGCACTACAGGCACTTTATTGTACTAAAAATAAAAACAACAAAAAACCCAAACCATGCCTGCTTGTGGAGCTTTTCTGTTAAATCTGTGAAACAACACAGAATGGGGAAGAAATGTAGGGAGATGTCTACACCTGTGTTATCTTCTGAACTCTCAAGATTAGCCTTCTGTACACAAGATTTTTGTGGTAGGTGTTTTCTTCTTTTTGATTGTATCTGTAACTCCTCACTTAGTGTAGAATTGCTGACATGCTTTTCTTTATTTCTAGGTTTCTTACTCTGAAGTCACCTCTATTAGTAATCTTGGTGTTGCCAGCAAAGAACTAGTAGTTGAAAGACTTGGACACATTTTTCTAACCTACACAAATGGCTCTGTGTGCATTGATGCTGATGGAAAGAAAACTACTTATACCACCACCGTCCACTTCATCTGTTCCAAGGGCACTCTTGTAAGGACAAATGATCTTTCAGTTGTTGCTTCATCGTAGTAGGTTTTCCAACATTTAACATGAAGCTGCATGAAGATGTGTAGTGTAAAGCAGATTCATGACAATGGAGACTTCTTGAGGACTTGAAACAGGGATGTAAAAACAAAGCTGGCGTAGAGAAGCGTGCGTCTCAGACTGTTTTATCATAGGCAAAAACTAGTTAAAAAATAACAGTCTCAGTGGACAGTGATGTTTCAGACTAGTCTAATTAGCATGAAAAATACATGGGAACTTAAGACTGAGGAGTTACGCATGCAAGCATTGCAGACCCTCAAGAGGAAGAATATTGTAGAGTGTATCTTCAGGATTAGGTTTTGCATCCTCTGTAGCTTGTTGATTCTAGAAGAGCTCATAAATCTATAAAGTCTTTACTGATTCGGCTCTGCATGCTGAAGTTTAGGCTGAGGGGATCATCAGACTGAAGCTTGTCTAGACTTGTTCTTGCAGGTCTTACTCCCCTCACTCGTATGATCCCAAGAGGTATGGTGAAAATCTGTGACTTGGAGCAGTTATGAACTGCTTTGTTTTTGCCTGAAAACACTGAAATGAAGCGTGTATAATTAATAGTCCTGTTACATTGTTACCTCAGCTAACAGTTTTGTGTTGCCTGATGACTTGATTTTTTTTTTTTCCATAGCATTATATGAAATGCTTTATGTCCCCAAACTCTTCAAAGCTTAGACTGAGGCAAGGTCTGGTTATGCATGTCTAGATTCAGTATTGAATTCAGTCTGAATATTTGGATGTCACTCAGTTCTTTGTTAAAGCTTAATGATAAGCTAAGTGTTTAGCTAGACAAATTTTTCAGTGGTAACCTTCAAAATAAATAGGGGAAGAGGGAAGTGGGGTGGGAATTGTGTGCATTTGTAGTGAAGTCATTTAGAAGAACCTGGCAGTTTCTCAAAGTGGAACCTCAAACAAAGGTGATGTTGGAGGTTACACTTATTCTGGTCTTCTCTCTGCAATCTGTTTCCAGAGCAGCAGCCCACGGTTTATAGCTATTCAGGAATGTGTGGCCACATTCTTATGGGAAACTGAGGCTGCTTGTCCAATCAAGGAAACAAAAGATGATTCTCAGGTAAGAAAAGGGGACATAATTGTATTCATAGTTTCAACATAATGCTTTTTTCTAACACTCCTGGCTGCTGTGTTTCAATGTCTCTCAGAGAAAACTAACTGCAGTGAAGTCTGAAGTTGATCATGATGGAGTTTTGTGATATCTTACTGCTTTCATCTTGACGTGTTCCTGAAATACATAACTTTTGACCAAAGTATTAAAGTGCTCACTCTCTCAAACAGCTTACTTGTTATGGCACTGAATGTTTCATTCCCTTACAAGGTTGCTAGTAAAACTGAGTTTATATTTAAAGATATATATTGTCCTTGTTTGCGTACAGATCATCAAGCTACTCAGCTGCTTCTGCTTTACAGGTCTCAACATAAACGTGTTGGTGTGAAAACAGCCCTCAGTTAAAATTTCCTTGCTCTTAGCTAACCTGGTCGATGTCATCTGTTAAACTGCACTTTGATATGTTGGTATGTGGTTGATGTCAACGGGCAACTGTACAAAAGAACTGAAAAGTGTTGCTACTGCCAGAGATGTATTCTGGTTGTTCAGATTAAATTGCTGATTGGTATGCAGGCTGGGAATATGTATATATCCCTACTTTGGCACTCTAAACAAGTTAGAGGTAAAACTTCAACAGAAGAAATGCAGGAGAAATAAGGCTGTTGTCGTCTTTTTTTTTTTTTTTCCAGTCCTGCTCTGTGCGAGATCCAAACACTGGTTTTCTGTTCAATCTGCAGCCATTAGCTTCTGCAAAAGGCTACATGGCTACCGGCATTGGGAAGAAGTTCTTGGTAAGGATTCTGACTGTACAATCTGTTGCTGCTGTTGCATTTTTCCAGTCTTGCTTAGTGAGTGAGTGAAGCTTTGACTCAGTCCTCTTAATGAAATTGGAGTTGACAGGAAAGTATTGTGCTTGAGGGCAGGAATGGAGGATAACTTGATTCATCTCAGATGGTCTAAAAAGCATTGAACTTCTGGTCCATAGCAAACATAAGGTAGCCAGGCTTTCGAGGCTATGCATGGCTTTCCAGTAAGGGAATCTGTTGCATAATAGTAGTTTATCTGCTGTTGCTGAAGAAATAGACAGCAGAAGCCTAGAAACAGCTTTAGTCTGTGTGTGTTTTTACCAGTGTCGTTAATGCAACCTGCATGTATCTGTAGTCCAAGGCTGTCCACAGATACTATCATAATGTTGTTTTAGTCTAAGAATAAACTTGGTAAACCACATCCTGTACTTGGAGTGGGGAGAATTTGTGCACCCTGTAAGCTGAAGATTGAGGATATAGTTCCTGTGTTATGGCTGGTTGTCTTGCAGTCTAGAAATGATAGACACTTCATACTGTTTGACATAGTTCTTGACAAGTGAGTTTTACTCATGTAGAAAGGGCTACATGGACCTAATTTTTCTGATGCAGTTAATACTGTGTACACCCACATGTTTTCAAAACTTGTAGCTGAACATTTGTGGACCCATGCCAGATTGTGGTCAAATCAATGGCAAAACAGCTGCTGGATGTGAAGCAGAAAATCTGACGTCGGTGAGGCTGGTGGAGTTGGACAAAACCTTGTATCTGTCTGGTGAAGGGTTTCTGACTCTTACCTACAGAGGTCCTCTTCACATGCATTCAGGTGAGTTCAGGAAATGGGCAGTGGAGATGGATGCTGATATTGTACAAACTTTCTGTCACTGGTCTTCATTCCTTTGTTCATGTATTAAAACCTACTGGGCTTGGTATTAGTCACTTAAACAAGCAAGTTCATATAAGAATTTTGGAAGAAATCGAATCGTGCTGACTGGTAGTGGCTCAGTTTTCAGTAATACATGTGCATTTCCAAAGTCCTGGGAAGAGACCAAATACAATATGGAATTTTTTCCTTACTGAGTAGGTGAAAAATACTGCTCCTCACATGGAGAACTTGTTGGTCAAACTGGGAGAACAAGTAAAATGAACTCTGGCTTTTCTTCTAAGTGAAGTCGTTGCTTTAAGCTTCAGTTTAATGAATAATGCTCTCTAAAGTTGATTGAGCTCTCATGTAATTTGCTTTGAGAGCTTCTACCATTTTGATAACTCTAGGATACATTGATGGCAAGTACTCCTCTTTCCCCACCCCCCACTCCCCCCCTGCACAATTCTACCATTTCTTGTGGGCTGTGGAAAGGAGAACTAAACAGAATGTAACATAGGCTGCTTAAAAAGTATCAGTGTTACTTATTCTGCAGTGATTACGCTGAACTTCTGGGTTTAGGGGATTTGTTTGTGAGAAGTTTTCTGTGTGTGATAGAATTTAGAGGTTGGTGGTACAGCTGACTCAGTGTTTCATAGGGTTTTTTGTTTCTTCAAATATATCATGTCAAAGACCTAGGAATCACAGTTCAGTGAAGGTAATTGTGCTCTTAAAATGTGTCAAGGCATTCTGGTTTCCCATTTGGAGGAAACAGTTGTGGCTGGTAGACAATTTGGCACAGGCCTCTAAAGAAGGTGTGTGTATTTACAGTTAACCCATAAACAAGAAGCTAGTGTGTTCCTTGAAGCAGTTAGTAATAGAAACTATTAGAAAATATTCAAGTCGAGTATTAGCTTGAACTTAAATTTCAATATTCCTGAGTGAACCAGCAGCAGATAAGTGTTTGTTTTACAGGAAAATCAGACACGTTCACGGTGACTTTCATTTGTAACGATTCATATCCTGGAGAGCTTAAGTTTGTGCGTGAAGAGATAAACAGTGTGCTGGACATCCACGATACCTTTTTTGAGTTTCACACAGCTCTGGCCTGTGCTCCTGCTCCTGTAGACTGCCAAGTTACAGGTAAGTACCTGGAATTTGGTTAGGCTCTGTCCCACAGACAGTGGAAGGATTAACTGAACAGCAAACTTCTGTGGAGGAGAGCTTTATGAATACCTGTTATGAAGACATTTGTAAGACTTGAAGTCTTCATAGAAGTTGTGGAGAGGGAGAGGAGGCGAGTTGTTTGAAGCAAGCATAACTTACGATGACAGGCAAGAAGCTAATGTGGAACATAGTGGTATAAACCATGAGAGCTGATAATTACTTCGAAAACTTTTAATCCTTATCATGACTGGGTGCAACTTCAACCCAACTCTGAAGAAAATGGGTTAATTTAGTACTGGCCTCTGGAAAAATGCACCTGTGAAATGTGGAGTAGTTACCTGTGGGAAGTAACTGTCAAGGGAGCTCTGCATTTGGTGTAGTGACGTTTTTATGGCAACAGAGCCTTCTCTCAATGGATATCTAATGTGCTTCTGAAAATTACTTTGAATTGTGTGTATTCATCAATGAAACTTGTATGATTTCAAACCCAGTACTGCTGCAAGTACCTAATAGGTTGTCTTTCAGCTTACTGTACGTACCACATCTTTCAGATGCTGCTGGCAATGAGTACGACTTAAGTGACTTGAGCAAAGAGGGTGAGCCATGGGTGGCTATAGACACTTCAGAGGAAGCAAAGAAGCGAACATTTTTCTTGAATGTCTGCAAGCCTTTGCCTTATGTGCCTGGATGCCCTGGTAAGCCAAGTGGCAAGCATTTCTTAACTTGGGACTGTTGGTACAAGACCTTATATGCAGAATGACATCCTGGTTATTTTAGGAGGGTTTCTTGAATCCTACCCGTTCAGGCACTGAACTTTTGTAGGTGAGATGTGGGGGAATGCATTTGGGGAAAAATGCACTGAGGGCAGTATTTGCCATTGTTGATTATTTTGGGGTTTGTGTGTGTTTTCTTTTTTTTTTAAATACAGTTAAATGATGTTGAAGCCTCCTAATTGGGTGAAGCTGGAATGAGAGGCTTATGCTATTTCTTACTGCACTTCTAGGCAGTTTGATTTATTTAACCTGTTGCAGTAGTCTTCTATCAGTCTGTGGGAGCAGATAAGTTAGTGCAGTTTTAAAGATTTCAGTGAATGCAGGACAGTAACTTGTCCGATTCCTCAAAGGCTTTAGGCAAACAATATCTCTAGCTGTATTTATGAACACACTTCTGTTGTGTTCCGCTTCAGGAGTTTGAGACAGTCTGCTTTAATGCTCAAAGCTCTCTTAATGCTACTCAGTTATGTTATTTTGCACTAAAGTTAACTCTAGTTGTCAAAGCTTTGAGCTAAAATACTGACTTTTTTCCTGTAGGTGGAGCCATAGGATCTTGTGTGAAATATGCTGATAAAAGCAAGAACCTTGGAGTCATTCAGATAAACCCACAGGCTGCTACTGATGGGTCATTAAGCATTATCTACTTGAATGGTGACACGTGCAAAGATAATAAACGTTATTCTACACATATCATCTTCCAGTGCGATCAAACAATGGTAATTTTCTGTGCCAGTTGCTGTTAACGAGGGTTTTAGAGCTTGGGTTCTATATAACATAATAGACAGTGTTTATTCCTCCTTGGAATAGAAGGGCCGGTTCTGAAAAGTAGTATCTGTATACAGGCTTTTCCCTTATTTCTCCTTATAATTGCTTTGCTGAGCCTGTCAAACACAACAGTGAACTCTCTCATGGAATCCTGTAAGCCACCAAAATCAGCTGTGCTGAAAATTAGTACTGAAATTTGATTAGAGATATCTTAGACTGTGCAACTGCAATAAAAAAGGGATCCTGCACGTACGTTTTGAGACTCACAATGTAATTGTTAGTAAGGCTCCTTCATATGGCCCTTTTCTGTAGGGATCGCCGGTGTTTGAACAAGAGGATGACTGTGAGTTTGTATTTGTTTGGAGAACCATGGCAGCGTGTCCCATTCACAAAGCAGAAGGTATGTGTAGGTATTTGAGCTTTAAAATACTGAACAGCTGTATAAGAAGTAAATATTTAGTAAAGCTGTGTTTGTTTCTTGCCCTGTGAACCTTTCTGTAAAAGGTGCTGGGGTGCAGAGGGATGTCTGTTCTAAGCTTTAAGCCAACTAAGAGTCACATCTAACATGAAATGTACAAGTCAGGGTGACAAGTAAATGTACTTCCCTCTCTAAGGAAAGAAAATAAAGTGATAACCCTGTCTCTGAGGAATCGTAGCACTACCTTGTTAAATCACAGGTAGACTTCCTAGTGTCTCTTAAATCTTCAAAAAGCATCGGGTCTTACAAGAACTCAGTTGATCCTATGTCTGGCAAGTCATTCCCTGTCCACCACTGTAGGCTGGAAACTATGCTGTAAACTTGACCCTTGTTAGACAATGGGGGAGAGACCAGTGGGGACAGTGTCCGACTTTACAGTTGACTCCAGGACATGCAAGAATGAATCACAGGTTCTAGTTCTGGTACCTGTCTTCTCTGCCCTGGTTTCACAACTTGCAGATAATGCCTTTAACATCCAGGCTTCCTGTGAGGGATCTATTGCAACAGTCCTAGACCTTATTGAAACTGCCAGTGATCTCATGTGGCATAAGAGGAATGTTGACAAGTTACTGCTCTGTAGCACGCAACTCCTGTGCAGGACTCTGGTGACTAGAGTTGTGGTTTTGAAGGGAGAGAGACTCATGGGATGTCTTTAACTTGGTACCGACTTGTTGGATGATTGAGGGGAGCTTAATAATCACGTGATACAATCTGTTCTTTTAAAAGCTTCAGAATATTGAGTAAAGAGATGTTTTAAACCTGAGGACTTAATCAGGAGCGAAGTTACTGATGTATATCAGCTGATTAGACTCATGAAACTAGAATTTGCCTAAACCTTTTCTATATACATCATGGTGGACCCATAAGATGTAGCTAACATTTCCTAATATCATTTATTTCCTAACTCGGCAAACTTCATGGCTCTTTAAAGAAGATCCAAGACTGACATCTAGGACAACTTTTGCTTTGGTCTTCTGACCTTGCTGTTCTTTCCAGATAATTAAGCAAGTGTTGGACTTAGCGACTCTGGTTCTGTACTTAACCTTCAGCATGACTGAAGGAAGAACCTGTGGGGCCACTTTGAGGTAGTTTTTGAACTACAGTGTGACTTTTGCGCCTTGCTTAACTGGCAGTTATAAAGGAAATGTTCTGTTTTGTAGCTTAGTCGCAGTTCTAGATATTGGTGACTTCCTGAAATGAGCTGCTTAGCTGGACTGTAGTGGTTCTTTGGTGACACTGCCCTAAAGTGCCAGCTACTAAGTTTTGTGTCTTTACCTGTGCCAGTAAGCCTTAATTGTCCTAAGTGTATATGGCATGGTTCATAGATAATGAACTGTATTTTAAATTCTTAACTTTTCTTTAAAGGAGAGAATTGCCAGGTGAAAGACCCAAGGTATGGCCATATTTATAACCTGAAGCCACTTTCCAATAAAGACATAAAAGTGAGTACAGATGAGTATGACTACTACTTCAGAGTTTGTGGAGAAATAACAGAACCTTGCAAACTCGACCACGCTGTGTCATCGTGTCAAGTAAAGAAGATGGACAGTAATTACAGAAAAGTAGCAGGTATAGCACGTGATGGCTAAGGAATTTAGAGAGTGGGAAGATTAACCAGGGTGTAGCTGGAGCTATTACGAGATACGGAGGGGTTCTTGCTGATCCTGTACATTTTATGAGATAAAGCACCCTACCGCTTTTGCTTCATGTGCTAATAAAATGCCACATATATGGTTCTTGACACCCAGTTAGGAATGAGCTCAACCCTACTCTGCTGGAGTAGTGCTCATTCAACATCTAGGTCACAAGTGTTAGTGGAAGATAGAGTTCTTTCTGTCAGTACTTTATTGTGCATGTTATTGCTGTCTGTGTAACCCTGTTGCCAGAGACATTACGGCCGTTGTGCATTTACTGGATTAGCTGTTGACTTTTCTCAACTCTTTGCTTCTAGGCTTGCTGACGGAAAAATTGACTTTCAAAAATGGTTTGATAATGATTAATTACACCAGTGGAGAAAAATGTCATAAAGTGTATGAACGGTCAACTGCCATATTATTCTATTGTGACAAGACCACATCTGAGGTTAGTTTCAAAACATGCCTCCTGTACGTACTGTCTTCCAGAGTTGCTTGCTTCTTAATCTGAGGAAGGGTAAGTTGAAAAACATGAATTAGCTTCCTTTGGAGGACTGCGTGTTCATTTATAGACTATACAGGAGATTGCAGGGTCCTGTGAGGTAATAAAAAAATGAGGAATGTTTTGAATTGTGTTATTTATGGATGGTACTTTTGTCATGCCCCAGGGAAGTCAGGGCATGTTGTTCTTTTAATGGATGCCTGTCATTAGCAAAGCTCTTGGAGATTTTGGGAAGGCATGTTCTTCTCCCAGAAATAAAAGCCGCTTCTATTTAAGAAATAAAAGGTAGAAGGATGAATCTCCAGGAAAGCAGGTATTACCTGGCCAGACCAAAATAAGCTGGCTACTTGCTTTTAGTATCTCTCTCTCTGTACTGGTGCTTTTCTTTCTGTTCTTAAACAATGGTGTCTACAGTTACTTTTGCTCTTCCCCTTGTTTCATGGAGGAGGCAGAAGGTCCTAGTGGCTGCCCTTTTATCAGAAGTGTGCATGTGGATAAACAGGTCTGGGAGAAACCATACTTTTAGCTGGTCAGAGGTGTAGTGTGGCTCTGAGACAGTATGTAAATACAAGTACCTGGACCTTCTTGAAGCAAGACTGAGGCATATTGGTAGCTTCAGCGTGTCTAAATGAGAGGGTAAATTCCTTTTTGTTTTGTTCTTTCAGCCTATATTTTTGAAGGAAACTCCAGATTGCACCTACATGTTTGAATGGCACACTCAGTACGCTTGCCCACCTGTTAAATCTACCGAGTGCTCCTACAAGTAAGTTTGTGGGTTTGGTTTTTTTTTTCCCCCCAGAAAATTAAAATGGAGCTGTATGATGACAGAAACAAACACAGTCTTATTGCAGCTCAGTGCAACAATGTCTCTTTAGCCATTGTGTTTTGACTTAGTCACCAGCTAATGTGATGTTTGATGCCAGTGTAATATATTTTAAGTAATTTTTGCGATTTGTACTTCCTAAAACTCCTTTCATTGGAGAAAAATACTTTCTTGGAGCTTCTTCTGGGGGAATAAGCTTTATATCAAAGTGAACCATTGGGTATGCAGTTACTGATGGTTGGTCTCTGAGTAACAAGTGTGTTGTTACAAGTGTGTAGTTGTTGTTTAACTATAGCTGATTTAACCAACAGTACAACTGCTGTCTGTTTGGAACTTCCACCAAAGCAAGCTCCAGGAAAAATGTCATCTATTTCTGTCACAACCAAACATAGGTCATTAAGATTCGATACGTGGGGTCGAGTGTGGCCAACAACTGGCCCATAGTTTGGCCATCTGGCATCAGGATAGGTTTCTACCCTAAGGGAAAACAATACACTGACAGTGTGTGTGCTTGCCCTGCACAGAAAGCCTGCCTGCTTCAACGAAGTGTCAGGATCACTCTTGCAGTAGCTGAGGGCTGTGTGCACAGGAACAGTTACTGTGGGGGTGGCTGATGCAGTGATATATCTCTACTGAACTGGAGGTCTTGTAGGGAGCAGTGAGTCTGGTGCAGCTTTCTTTTTCCAGCATAATACTCTGCTTATGGAGTTAGGGTAAAAGTTATTGTGGTAACATAAGAATTGTAACTTACTATTACTTATTACTTGATTTTTTTTTTTTTTTAAAAGTGCCTCTTAATTTGAATCCTTTGTTTGCCTTACAGGGATGATGAAGGAAACTTCTATGACTTTTCATCTCTGACACGGCATAGAGAGAATTGGGAGGCAATTACTCTATTGGCTTCTTCACAGAAATACTATATTAATGTCTGCAAGCCCTTAGTACCATATGGTGCTGCACGTAAGAGCAAAATAAAAATACATTCCTGCAGTAGCTAGGGGAATCAGATGGTAGGATAGTGCTGCTGGATGTTCAGAGTGAAAAAATTACAAAGCAAAGTATGTGGAGACAGTGTTGTAATTTCAGAACTAGAGAGAAGGGCCTGATTTCCATCTGCTTGGCAGATAAAATTCACTAGCAGCTCTTATTTTCATAACTTCAGTACTCCATCCTTATCCAAAATCTGCTGTAGCTCTTAAAGATTAAAATAATCTTTTGGTGCGAGTTGTTAACCTCAGAATTTTCTCTGTGGCTTCTTCTGATTTTACCTTTTTATGCAGTGGAAGAGCAGGTAACAGACTCTAGCCTTCCACTCTGTGTAGTAGTCTACTTACCTAGTAGTAGCTGCCATACTTTCTGCATGACCACCTTGAGTGAAGTTGAGGCAGTTGCTGGTACTTCTGATTTTGGGGGGGAAAAAACCCCACCCCAGTGAGAATGGCTTGGACAGTGCCTTAGAGATCAGCCATGACATACCTGCAAGAGGAGTGGAGTTTTATTCCAGGCAAGCAAGCCTTAATAGCATTTGGAGTAATAACATGGGTTTTGCTTATATGTGTAGGTTCCTGTCCTTCTGATGCTGCTGCCTCCCTCATGGAGGGTGCAAAATGTACAAGTCTCGGGGAAGTGGCTGATGGTCCCCGGTGGGAAAATGGTATTTCTATTCTGAAATACATTAATGGGGAGCAGTGTCCAGATAAAATTCGCAAGAAAACAACAATATTGCGCCTCAAGTGTGACGAAAGCAAAATTGTAAGTGGGCTCCTTTTTGGGGTTTTATGCTTTCATGAGTTGTTCATATCGCTGTATGTGTATGGAGAATGTTGGGCAGTTCTTATCCATTCCCTCATCATCTGTAGTTGGATGGGAGTCTGTCTCATAAGCAGACTGGCTTACAAGTACTTGAACTTTAGATGCTGAGCAGTTTAAGATACTTTTTGTACAATTGGCTAGCACAGATTTTTATCTTCTGTAATAGCTTCAGACTGTTTTGTGTCTTGAAGATGAATGTATTGCAGATTGGGAAGTGTTTCAAGTAGTAAATAATGCTATTGGCTGTGGAGTTCTTAACTTTTGCACATCTGTATGCCTTGCTATTAAGTATTCTTCTATTTGGTGGGGTGTTTCACCCTCATCTTTTGGATTTTCTTTTGCCCAGCTAGGCTGCCTTTAGCGCTCCCTTCTCAATTTTATTGTTCCTGATGATAATGATTCTGTACTGTTGTGCATCTGAAATAGTCACAGTTAAATACTCTGTCCGTGGGTTAATTTATTGGACCACGATAGTCTGTTAAAGTCCTGGGACTGACATTTGAATTGAGCTAAGCTGCAGGCTTCAGGGATAACCCTGTGGTGTGAAACCTTACAGTATCACTCTACAGAGACGTTGTTCTCTCCCATTTCATGTTTAGGAATCAAAACCAGAACTTATAACGGCCATTGAAGATTGTGAATATACCTTCTTGTGGTTCACTGCTGCTGCATGTCCTCTTAAAAGCAATGTGCAAAATGACTGTAGGGTAACCAATCCTGCAACAGGTAAGGAGGAGGCCTCAGGATTTTGTGTGTGGAAGAGGCTGCTGGAAACAGCACCACGGTGTTTGTGTTCTTGAGAGACTTCATTAGAAAAGGTCAGTGTGGGGCATCCTCTGGGTAGTGACTAACAAGCTTATTGGTGGGTAGAATATCTTGTAAGGTACTGCAACATCCCTTGGAACACAAATAGTCTACAGATCTGAAACTAGTTTTACCTCTAATTGTTAATATGAATTAGTAACTGCTCATGTTCCTAAGCTAGCAGTTAAGTAAAGGCTTCCTAAATTAAGTTATTGAAAAATATTGATATAAAGAAATGCTTCTATTCTGGATCTGAAGATGAAATCATTTCCTGATCTGCCTACAGGCCACCTCTTTGACTTGACATCACTAAAGCGAGAATCTGGCTATACCATCAATGATTCACACCACAGGAAAATTGAGTTGAACGTTTGCGCTGAAGCTAAAAGTTCATGTGCTGATGCAGCTGGTAAGCATCTTACCCCTCTGGTACTGTAAGCCCTGACTGTAGGGTACCCAAAAGAAATCCTTTTGCGCAAGTTTACAGTAAAATGTGAGGGGCAGGTTTTACTACAAGTGTGGAAGGAGGGAAGAGAACAGCTGTGTGTCTGAAATGGCTAGAAAAATGTCCTAAAGCTGTTTTAAGAAATGATGCATTCCTATAAATCTGTCTCTAAAATTACATAGGTTCGTTTCCAGTCCAATCCCTTTAGGTCTGAATGGGTATTCTTTTGGGCATGAGGGCAGGGGTAGAGACACTTTTACTGCATCTCTTGGCTCTTGTAACTTCTTGCTTTTCACAAGCTTCCAACTAGAGTGAACTGAGCAACAAAAACTGCTCTGTGGTGATGTGTTGCTGTAATGCATCTGCACTGAGCCTTGTGCCTGCACTTCAAACCCTTGCCAACCCTCTTTCTGGCTTTCTGTTCTGTTTTGGATGCTTCTGAAACATCAGTAGAAGTTAAGTTGTATTTTAAACTGCTTACTAGCAAATTGAATTGTTAGCTCTTCCGTCAAGCTGAATGTGAGATCTTAAATGCTAAAATAGGAGCATTGCTTGTGAATTAAAAATTATTTTTGTGTAGTTAGAAGAAAATAGTGGATTGATTGGATTTTTAAGAGGCATCTTAATAATATTAGGTCAACCAGATTATACTCTTGTGTTAAACTTCTGGTTTTCAGAGAAGTGGTAACTGAGCACAGTGCTCTGTGATTGCTTAAACCTGATTAGAGGCGGTAAATTCTGCTGGTTAATGAAGTATTAAAGGCAATATTTGGTCTTTGTTTCATTGCAGTTCAGCTCACTATAATGGCAACTCCAGACACTGTGAAAAAGCCTGTCTTGCACAGGAAGATTAAAGTGAGACTAAAATTTAAGTTTCCTGCTGTTCACGTTGTAAGGTGCAGTTCTGAAGGGCAGTTACATCAGATTTGGGCTGCTTATTAATTTTTCTTGTTTTATTTTAGCTGTCTGCATCACTGGTGGTCCAAAACCAATTAATGCTGGAAAACCGAGTAAAACTTTAACTTATGAAGATCAGGTGTTAAAGCTTGTCTATGAAGGTGGAGATCCTTGCCCTGCAGACCCTGACCTGAAGCACAAAAGCTATTTTAGCTTTGTATGCAAGTCTGATGCTGGAGATGACAGCTGGCCTGTTTTTCTGTCTTTTGATGAGCAGACATGCACCAATTACTTCTCTTGGCATACTTCTTTGGCTTGTGAGGAAGAGGTAAGAATTAGTTCTACAGAAAACACTTTGTGGGACTAAATTTCAGGGAGGGTTAAGCATAGTAGCAGTGTATGTTTTAAATTCCTTGAGGGAAAGTTCTCGTCCTGTAGTACATAACCCAAGTTCATGTAACATGTTCTCAAATCCTTTTCTTACTGACTTTTTTTTCAGCAAGAATGAACAATACTTGTTAAACTTCTGGTCTGTCAAGTTAAAACTTTAATGTTTCACAGTAACCCCTCTGTGGAACCTACTTGGCTGCTTTTTTCTCTACAGCTCATATGGAATTCACAGGGCATCTTCTTGGGAACTGATGGTTAGGATCCTCCAATGCAACAGGCCAACAGAGCTTAGACTGAGGATGGACAGCATCTCTATGCATGGGCATAGGCTTTGTTTCTAAGCAAGTGACTAGAGGACAGGCAAGTGTATGATCAGTTTGCTCAGTGCAGAACCAGATAAACCTTGACAGCATGAGTTTGGGATCTGCCTCTGCTGTGTAACACATGTTGTAATAGTGTAATTTGGTCAATTCCAGATGAACTGGTGTTCCAGACAATACTTTGAGCTGGTCTTACTTTAGTTAATTTCCACTAGTTAAGTTGTTTCTGGTATTGAGTGCACAGAGTAAAAGCCAGCAATAGGAATAGAAAGCTAAATGGGATCTAGGGTAAATTCAGATCTCTTCTTAACACCTGAACATTACCTTTTGTGAATCTGCATTATCATTCCTTTCACTGTCTTGATTATTTCAAGTGTGACTATCATTTTCTGTGACAAGTTGTTTTTCCTCCTCATCACTGTCTTAGTACTACCACAGCTCTCAATTCCATTTAGGAAAAACACTTTCTGGTTTTCCTTTCCCTGACAGGAACTGTCACATGTCCTCTCCTTCTTTTGTAAGAGTCCTGCTAAACATAGCTCTGGTTTCCACTCCAGCAGTATGTACCATGCTGCAATACAAGCCAACAGTGCCTAAACCCACTGTGTTTTCTAGCCTATTAACACTCTTCAGTGATCGTTTGTGCATTTTTGATCACTTTTCACAGTATATCCACAGTGACCCCAGCTGTTTCAGTGTGGTGATAGCTAGGTAGCAGCAATGCTTATTTGTCCTGAAATTAAATGGTAATTTTGTTAGTTGCTCCTTTGTCTCGTACCTAAACAAGAACAGACTTCCCTAAATTCCAGGTAGGCTGTTAGTAGACTTAAAAACTTGAAGAATGCATGCAGTTTAGGTTCTGAGGAAATGCAGTACTCAAGCCATCAACTTGCAGTACAGTAACTTTACATTGTTATAGCCAAGCTTGTTTATTGGGGGTGGCCCGATGAGGTGTGGGAGATGGGGAGAGAAAGGAACTGTGGGATCTAACGATCCTCTGAAGACACTCTGGCTATGTATGCTGAAGTGTGCATGCCAGAGCTTTACATCTTGGTGCTGTTCTGGTAGGGACTTTATTCCATAAGAATGTTTAAATGATGAGGTTTTTCATAAGTAGCTTGTAGGTGTTCAGTATCTGTAGGCAAACAACAATTGTAACAAATGCTGCTTTACTTAAATCAAATTTGAAACTTCTTAAATGCAGCCACACGTCTGGCTCTATGAAGGACAGGATGTCTGTCAATAAATCAAAGCAATAGTAAAAGAATAAGAGCAATAAAACCTACTTTCTTGTAGGTGAAGTGCTCAGTATTGAATGGCAGTTCCGTTATTGACCTGTCTCCTCTGATCCATCGCACTGGGTATTACGAGGCATTTGTGGATGAAGATATAACAGAAGTTTCTCCAGACTTCTACATCAACATCTGTGAGCCTCTCAATCCTATCAAAGATGTAAATTGCCCACCTGGAGCAGCTGTTTGCATGGTTCCTGTTAATGAATCACCAGTAGTAAGTACTATGCATGGAATCACTGAAATATGCATTTCCTTGCTAGTTTAAAACAGTATCCCTGCCTAGAGATCTGATTTGAACCAGAGGTTTGACAATGGGGTAAAGAAATGGAATACAAAATAAAAATCTGCCCTGCAAAATTTCATCACTTTTCCGTACGAAGAAGTATCTTCCTGTCCTGAACCCCAGTGGATTTTTTTTTTTAGGTGTCAGAGATTCCATGCTGTGACAAATATGAAAAATTACTACAGAGAATTTTTTCAAGTAGTGCCATGTGCCAAAAACAGAGACTGGGAAGCAGAATGCCTTAGTCTGCCATTCTGTGGCATAGAAATGGTGTGATTGATCCCCTGATATGCTCCAGAACACATTTAGTACCTTCATGTAAGAACTTAGCAGGGGCATGAATAGCAAGCCTGTGACAGAATATTGGTTACCTTGTCAGTGTTATTACCTTCAGAGATGTAGGTTCTTACTTTTGAGGGCTTGTTTGTGAGCTGTAGAAGATGCACATGAAAAGTTGAGATTGTTTTCCACAAACTTCCCTGTTGATCTAGGAACCGTACTCAATTGTTAATGTTACACTATCTTTAAATGATGTGCTGCTATTTTGACACAGTGATTTAAAGAAGAGTCTACCTGTAAGGTGCAGCACCTCCCTGGCTTTTGTCAAGCTTAATCAATTTGTTTTGTTAGGATTGAAATGTAACAACTTGGAGTATGGAATGCTGTTTTCAAAAGTGCAGTAGTTGTTCTCCCATGTATATCATACGGATGATTCTGAATTGATCTGAATCTCTGGGCTGATCTGAAATCTAGGTGTGTCTCATTTGTCTCAATATATATTTTTGCTTGTGTAGGATATTGGTCGTATTACTGAACCTCCCAAGTTAAATGAGGCAGTAAATGAAGTTTACATCACTTACAACAGCACTACTCCTTGTCAGATGAACAGCAAATTGAACTATACTTCTCTTATTGTATTTCACTGCAGCCAAGGAACCAGTCTGGTAAGACATCTGTTAAACTTATGTTGATGTTGGAGTGAAATGGAAAGTGGGTAGTAACCAGTGTTTAGCTTTATTTAAAACCCCATCAAGGATTTGTTTCTAGCATGTAAGGATGGACTTGTTTCGACATGGAATATACTTAGTATTTGTACTGTTAACCACTTAAATACTTCACACTTAAATACTTTAGTATTTATATTCTTAACCAGGTAAAATTTCATGGCGCATGAACTTTGGGCTTCAGAGTAGCGGGTTCTGATGGTTTCAGGGATCAGATTCCACTGAAGTAATGTAGCGATAACTTATTGCTGGCGTTTAAACTCAGTGCTGTGTTGCACCTTGTCTAGGTCCAAAAGCTTGTACTTGTGCCACAAGCTAACACAAGAGCCAGTGTAACTGTTTGTGAAGATACTGCTGTGAGACATTTCCCCTCTGTTGCAGCCTTTTCTGTAATCTTACACAGCTTTATGAATTTACGTTTAGATACTTGGGGTTTTTTTCTGTTGATACGTGAACGGTAAATTGAGGTCGCACAATGGTGTGAATCTAACACTTCCTGAATCTTATGAATGCTTTAACAAACTGTAGAGAAGCACTTAGGTATGATGTTTGACAGTCTAGATCTTGTTGAAGATGCTCAGTGGAACCATTTTCTGTCAACATGGGGCGTGAGCTGAAGCCCTCGGTAGCTCTGAATATTACGCAGGCCATACTAATTTTTATTTAAAATATGACAAAGGAAACAGCATTCTTTCTAAACCTTAATTCACTGAACATTCTTAACGTTCTCTACCATGCAGAAACAGTGCTTTCACTTTTATTGCTGCTTGCAATAAAGCTGAACATGAAAATCTCTAACTAATAAGAAAGCTTCTGTACTTCAATTACTGCTTTAATTGTTTTCTATTGCTAGGTAGAATGTACTTCACTCGTAGCTTTCTTGGTACTGCTTGTTGTAGGAGGGCATGGTGTTTGTCTTACAGCCCGTCAAGTCTAGCCTCAGCAAGAGCTGAGGTTAACTGTTGGAGGTGGGGGGAACAGAAAGAACGACAAACTGCCCACATATTAAACCCAATGTATCTTGCTGTGTTTTTGGTGACAGGGAAAGCCAAAGATGATAAGGAAACTCGACTGCAGTTTTGTGTTTGAGTGGGAAACTCCAGTTGTGTGTCCTGATAAAGTGAAAACTTCAGGCTGTTCTGTGACTGATGAACAGCTACACTATACTTTTAACCTGACCAGCCTTTCTGGAAGATCATTTGAGGTAACGCCTTCTGGTGGTGTGACTTCTTTTTCATTGTTTTTGTTTTTCAAGTTTTAAAACCAAACCAGGGGCTTCTTTTAAGTGTCCTGGGGGGTGAGAGGAGGCTGCAGCATGTGCTGCAGCTGTGGCCAGTGTTAATATTTGTGCGGCCTCTGACAGAGGGAATAAGATTAGGTTTTTAATGTTTTTGAGGGAAGTTCATGGACATACTAATGACGAAAGGAAGGAGAAATCTTTTACCTGTGGCAGAATCCTGAACATGACAACAAGTCTGCTGAACAGACTATGTCCTTGGTTCTGTGGGAGTACTTTATCTGCAGTTCTGTCACTTTAAGGAAGGCCAGATTGCAGAACTAGTTATCCTATTTTCCTCCTGCATGAGACTTCATTCATAAAGCACTCTGGTGGTTTCTTCTAAGTATTGACTGTAGGCTCTGAGGCAGCCTTGTCTGTGATGCTTCTGGATGTCCCCACAGGTATTTTCTGGACTCAACAGTTACCATATTGGTGTATGCAGTAAGGCAGCAGACGTGCCCCAGGGAAAGTGCAAAGATGGGGCAGTGTGTCTGACATCTGAAAGTGGTGTGTCATCCTTTGGAAACATAAAGGAAATGAAACTGGACTATAGCCACCAGGGTGAAACGGTCATCTTGCAGTACACAGGAGGGGATTGGTGCCCACCAGGTGAGATTGGAACAGACACATTCTTTATGTATAAAAACTTGTCAGCTTTTTTTTTTTACCTGTAAAATATGAGGGTTTGTTGTCACGGGAAGGAAGCAGCATGGATTTTGCATACATCAATGGAAACATGGAGTTTTGTTAAATTGAATGCACCATACTAATCTGCAATGACTACACTATCTCCTAGAAGGCAGAGTGCAACTTTTCTGTAGGGATGATTGTAGCTAATTGGATATTAGATCCTAGTTTTCTAATTGGATTTAGACTAAATGTTTCAGTATTTCTGTTGTCTGCCTATGGCTTTTCTTCAGTATCGAAGTACAGGTTTTGGCTATGGTCCTGAATGTGGATATGCCTGCTATTCTGCTGCATGTCATTAAGAGGATATACCTTTCCTTCTCAGTGACTGAAAAGGGAGAGCTTTGTGTGTTCCCCTTCAAGTACAAAGGGAAGACCTATAAGGAATGTATAACAGAAGAAAAGAATAGGCCATGGTGTGCTACAACTGGAAACTACCAGGGAGATGGAAAGTGGGGGTTCTGTGGTAACGGTAAGAACATCCTATTCTTCACGTGCAAGGACCTGGGCTAATACAGGGAGTTATACAGGGATGGGCAAAAAGACCTCTGATGCAATACAAGGGGATTAAAGGAGTAAGAGTGGGTAAGACAAAGAATCTGTGGGACAAACCTGACTCTACTCAAGTGAATGAGCAAAATACTTTTGAAATAAAAAGTTCGTGCCTTGAGATCATGGGTGTTCAAATAATAAGTGATGACTCTGCTTTGATAGAGATCACTTGTTTTGGAAGGAACACTACTTTCCAAAAAGCATGAAAGCTAACCTAGGGAATGAAATTGCTAGATAAAGCATTTGTTCCTCTTTGCTATCTGAAAAATTCCCGATTAAAATTTGTGTTGATACCACAAAATTGCTATGGTAAAATCCATACGTGCCTGAAAGCTTCTTGCAAAGTATTTTTTCCTTGTTTCCCCCAACCTTCCCCCTTATAGCAACTGCAAGAAGGGAATCTACCATTATCTTTACCTGTGATGAAAATGCTGGTGTTGGGACACCACAGCTCCTGAGTGAGACACTTGGCTGTGCTGTGACATTTGAATGGAGGACTCAGGCTGTTTGTCCTCCCAAGAAGATGGAGTGCAAGTTTGTCCAAAAACACAGAACTTACGACTTGAGAATGCTCTCTTCCTTGACAGGATCGTGGATCTTTTTCCACAATGGGAACTCGTGAGTAATGAGCAGCTTGCTGATCAATACAGTGGAAGTTGTAATGTGGCATGGTACTTCGGTTTGGTCCCTGTTCAGAGTCTGTTTAAATTGCTGATAGTGTCTTAAAACTGCTGCTGATTAACACTGCCTTTAGATGTAAAAACCCCAGAAAGGAACCCATTTTATCTGAAAAGGGTGAATAATTACTGTCTTCATCCTCACCCCTTCCCTTTACTGGTAAGCCTTTTTAAAGGATGAATAAGTCTAAACTAAAAGCTTTTTAAAGGCTTTCTAGTTAAACTGCTATCTTAAAGTAATTTTGTAGTTTAAATGCATTTTTTTTTCTCAATCATGTTGAACAAAAACGAACGACCCAGTTGCTGCCTTTTGACTCAAGCGTGTAATTTCTTGTCTAAAGTTTTAAGTAGGGCTTTTTCCTCCCCATTCCTTGTAAGTTGATACTTATGAATGATATTTATGATACTCATACATACGAATCGCAGGAAGTTATCAACCTCTCCAGCCTCCCCCCACCAGTTAGCAAATAGAAGTTAACTGGGAAGGATAAGAGCATCTAATTCTACAATTATGAGCTGTGGGGTAACAGAACTGTTTCATTCACCGCCTTGCTACTTGTTCCTCTGCTCTGATAAAACTTTAACTGGTATAGCTCTGAAGAAAAGTTGAATTTAGGATAGTACCATACCCTTTATAGCTGAAAAAACTTTTGAGCATTTTCTGACTTGGTTCCAATTTCTTATTTTGACCTAGGTCAAAACTAACTAGTGAACTAATCTGGTAAATGATCAATTTTTTTCCACAGTCATTTACTTAAAAAGAGTAGCTAGAAGTAACCTTCTAAACCTTAGTACATGCTTTATTCTGTCAGCTAATTAGAGTATTCCATTTCTTTCAATCTTTCTAGCTTCCCATAAGGATTCTGAAGTTTATATCTCACTTTTTCACTTTAGCCTAATTGATTTTAAAATTTTGTCTACCATGTTTTCTGTAGGTACTATGTGAATCTCTGTCAGAGGGTACATGAGGGACCCACAGGCTGCCCTGAAAGAGCTAGTATTTGTAGGAAAAGCAACAATGGAGACGTTCAAGTTCTTGGACTTGTTCATACACAGAAGCTCAATGTGACAGGTAGAACTTTTTGTTCCTGTAGAAAGATGGTTAAATCTTACAACCTTGCTATAGTGGTTATTTAAATTATGGTGAAGCCTTGATTTTTGAAATATCTTTACCAGTAAATCCTCTGTTTAAAGCCAAAATCCGTAAATACTACTACTCAAGCTTAAGTGGTATTTAAGCCATGAGAAAACATGGAAGCAAATAGTATTGTAATTAAAACTCTAAAGTGGGTTGTCCGTCTGAGTGTCAAGAGGCACTAATTTTGCTAGTGCTCAGTCACCCTCACCGCACAGGTTGCCCGAAAAGATTGTGGAGTCTCCCTCCTTGGAGATATGCAAAAGCTGTCTGGTCCTGGAGAGTCGGCTCCAGGTAGCCCTGCTCCAGCAGGGTTTGGACCAGATGACCTCCAGAGTTGTCTTCCAACCTCAACCAGCCTGTGATTCTGTAATTGTGGGAGGGGGGATTATTTTTGTTCATCCTGCTTTGAAAGACTTATTCTGTGTCCACTAATTTCTTCAATTAAAGCAGCATGTGAAAGATAGCTAATTGGCTTCACCCCTAACAAAAGGAATTAAACAAACAAACAAAACCAAAAAAACCCACCACCACCACCCCCAAAAAAACCCCACCAAACAAACTCAACCTTCCCCAAGTTTTCAGTTTAAAGAACAGTTTTTAAATTGCTGCCGAGTTTGTGAAATTGAGGGAAATCCTCCATCCAGCTACAAAAACATTGGGATGTATTGCATGTGTTTATTGCCGGAGTTCTTTATAAATGGATATCTTCATTTATGTTTAAAAAATGATGTCTTAAATGTAAACATTTGTTATGGTCATGCTGTTGACCTGAACACATGGTAGAATGTAAGTACAAAGGTGTTTGAGGAATGATTTATTTTTTTAAATGATCATCAATGCGAAGGTCTCAAGTTGCTGAAGTGCTGTAACTGATGATGTTCTATGCAGGAGAAGAAAAACCCTGCAAGTTAATCTAAACTAATGAAGTCTGGAGAATAACCAAAGGGAATTTTTGACAGCTGCTAACAAAAAGCTTGAGTTGTCACCATTTTTCTCTTCTAGCTGATTCAGTGTATATTAGTTACTCCAGTGGGCAGGAATGTGGGAAAAACAAGAAAGTAACGACAATTATAGAGCTGAAGTGCGCAAAAACAGTTGGCATGCCCATGCTGCAGAGGTGAGTAACGAACTAACATACTTCTTGGTTTATCTTCATGGTTTATTCCTTTGTACCTCTCTAGTAAACTTAAGTCTCAGGACAGTGCCCTTCTGTTGGACAGTCCCTAAAACAGCCCTTGGTCTGTACCTGTAAGACGTGGATCTTCTGGGGTTGCTGCACCTGTTCACTTCCTTAAACATTGTATTCTATATTTATGTTAAAGTTTCTGGGCAAAAACTTAGGCATTCTACTTTCAAATTAGATCTGACAGTGGCTGGAATGCTGTTGCTTTCAATGCCAATTGTAGTGTAGCCACTCTTAACTTTGCCCGAAATCTGTTTAATAGAGAACACTTACTCTAGGTAAGTGATTGAGCCAGTAAAAAAAATGGTTTATTGTTGCCTCAATGCAGGTTATTTAACCACAAGCTGTCCGAAGTGAGGTATGTATGTGTAATCACAAATACTAAGAAAGCTTGATGGCTTTTTGCTTAGTCTTGTTTTGGTTACCTGTATATTGTTTGGGAAACTGAGCAAGGTGCTCTGTGTGAGTCAAAGAGCGAGGCAGCAAAATCTGACTGGTTCCTTGTCCTAGTTAATGTGTGCAGCATGCTAAACATACCAGGAGCAGCCATTAGCTAAAATATTTTTATAAAACCCTCTGATACACTGTGTGACTTCTGGAACTTTTGAAGTAGGAAGTTCAAGTTGTAGCTAGGTCTTTTTAGGTCTTAGAACTGCAGAAAAACACAGTGAAACTCTTCAAGTAGCTATTTTTGAGTGCCACTTGACTATTTTAGCTTGCTCTTCACATGATGCTTAGGCAGGACGTTCCCCCACATGGGTTAGCAGCTGTGTGTCTTAGCTTTTTCAAGACACTAATCACTTGTTGCTGTTTCCTGGAATGATGAGTTGTGTCTGGTTTTGGTAGGTTTGATGAAGAAAACTGTGCTTATTACATCACTTGGGACACACGTGCAGCTTGTGCTGTGAAGCAGCAGGAGGTGGAGGTGGTGAACGGAACAGTTATTAATCCTGCAACTGGGAAAAACTTCTCCTTAGGGGATGTTTATTACAAGTAAGTAAAAAAAAAAATCTAAACACCCCACCTCAAACAACAAAAAAACCTAACCAAAACCCCAACAACTGAAAACTACAACACCTTAGTCCTGTAGAACTGTACTACAAGAAAAATGAGCTTGGTGTGAATAGTCAGTGTTTCCTTACAGTTCTTAGCTGTCAGAGTGGAAATAGCACTGAATTCATCTGACCTAAAGGTGACATTAATGGTGCAGCTCACAGTGGCGCCTACAGCTTTGAGCATGTCCAGGTGTACTCAAGGCTAGCCTAAAAGCCTGCACCTTGATGTTAGATCTCTTTATTGTGGGTGATGGGTCTCTTCCATAGCGTTGTAGACATTAGTTCAGTGCCAGATAACCTTTCCCCCCCCACACCTAGAGTACTCCTTGGCTTTTTACATAGCTCAGACAATCCATATGGAAGTAGGGACCCATGCTTCCGAAGCCTTAGAAGTGAGGAAGGACAGCTCTGGAGGGATGGTCAAGCATGACTGAATTCAGGAGAAGGCAGGGCAGCCCAGTGGTTACACTGACTGCTACACGTTGCACATAACTAGTCCAGAATCTCTTATGAGCTATTACATTTAATGTCAGTGCTAGCATTTTGGAAGGCAATCTGCGCGTACTAGTGTTACGGGAAGAATAAACTCTGCTTGCAGGGCACAAACCATTCATGTGCAGGGTCGGAGTAACTGAGCAGAAGTGTTGTGAATAAACTTGCTGTGTGCATGTGGCAACAGCATTGCAAGCGTAAAGAAGAAACGAAAAGTCAAACAGGCTGGGATGAAAGAGGAGGGAAGTCAGGACAACAGTAAAACTTGATGTAATGTCAGATTAAGGGCAAGTCATAGTTGAGCAAGCTCAGCTTTTGAGCAGCTGACTAGAACACATATCTATGAATCTCAGAGCACTCTCTCTCTGACCAGCAGCGTGAAAGGGTGCAGTTGTAAACAGTACTTAAGTACCACTTGCAGTAGAACTAGTTACCCACCTGGAGAAGACAGCCAAGCTATGCTGTTTGTGACAGCTACAGAGCACACAACATGGTTCTTATGGTCAAGGGTGTATGGGCTGCTGAATCATGCTTTTGTCCCCAGTTATCATCATCCTTTGGAGATATGTACGTGTACATCCACCTATTGAGGGCAGTGTAACTAGAAAAGTTTGCTTTCTGTTCATTCTTAGATCATATGGATGCTAAATTTGTTGTAATGTTTGTAATATTTTGGAGTGTTCAGGGGAGGAAGCTTCAGTCCTATATATTTTCTGGTTGCTGAATCAGTCACTCCAGCTTGCTCTGGAATCAACTAATGGTAGCAGCTACCTCTGTTTGCCAGTCTTATGTTTTAGGAAAAACCTAAACCTATGAATTTAGATGTAAGGATAGAATTGCCCTCTCTTTCCTCAGGTTGTACATGGCTTCTGGTGACATACGGACAAATGGTGATAAATATGTATATGAAATTCAGCTCTCTGGTATAAGAAACTCAAGTTTCCCAGAATGCTCTGGAGCAAACATCTGCCAGGTTAAAACTAATGAACGTCGCTTTCGGAGAATTGGTTCTGCCAGAAAAGCTAAATATTATGTTGAGGGTAAGTACTTACTTGCTTACTAGCCAGAATTGCTTGATATTTCTTGTGAATTGCTTCCTCAGAAAAGGGTTCTTGTTTCACATCATCTGTGCTAATCCATTTCTGTAAAGGTATTCCAGAGTCTGTCTAGCAGAATTTAGGATGTGTTTTTTTTTTCTTATTGTGTGAGCTCAGTTGCAAATGTGGCCTTAATAGGTTTTGGGCTTGACGCTTGTTGAAAGGCTTCAGTAGAAACAAGTCAAGATAGAAGACTTGCTTTCCCGTTTTCCTCTGTGCTTGTGCTGCATAAGCAATGCTGCTCTTTGTCTAGCTACTTTTTCTTGTGAAGAGCCTAGCCCACTGTTCCATAGCAGCTGATGGGATTAGCTATGTAAAAGTATAAGCTCACCTGCAGATACTGCGAAGTGTAAGCTGTTACTGCAGAAAAAATATGTCACTTTCCAGGGTCTAGTGTTAATAGAGTGTTCTTAAGGAATTGGCAAACTATAAGTCTTTCTTCTCGTTGTAGATGATGACTTGGATGTCATATTTTCATCAGAGTCCAGATGTGGTAAAGATAAATCAAAGTTTGTGTCTTCCACCATTTTCTTCCACTGCAGTCCACAAGTAAAGGAAGGCATTCCGGAATTCCTTCACGAGACAGCAGACTGCCAGTATTTATTTACCTGGTACACGTCTGCTGTGTGCCCATTGATGTGAGTAGTTAACCATTTTCTGAAAGCGGCTCTTGTCAGCACTTCTCAGCTGAAGGCTTTTTTGTATGTAAAGCTGCTTGTTTGCATGGGAAACGGAGAGGCATGGTTACAGTAGTTCTTGCTAAGGAAAGCCCAACCTAGCTAACAGAACATGCTGTTTCATGTTACTGGGAGGAGTAGACTAGTATTTGGGTAAGGTGTTTTGTCCTCCTTGCCTTACTGTCTGGAAATCTCTAAAGCCATGGCAGACTGGCCTTTCCATCTATCTGCCTACTTCTTCAGGCTAGAGTGAAAAATCATTGCAGGTCTTAGAGGAGTAATGAGGTACTTCTGCAATTAATTATGATCAGCTTATCTGCAGATCCAAAAAGGAGTAATGAGGTGACAGTGTTAAAAGCAATGTGACTCTGTCTAGGTGCTTACTGGCATTCTTGACATGTAGGCAGCCTCACTGTGGAAGAATGGGGTGACTACTTCTAGGTCTGTTCGCCTTCTGGCTGCTAGCTTGAAAACGTAGGGAAACTCTTTATTCTGGTTGAAACAGACAACTAGCTACTGAGATCTGTGTGGTGCCATAGTCAGCTGGAAGGGAAATAACTTCTGTAGCTTTTGCAGCTTGCTCAGGTGCAGGTTTGGTAGCAGCTTTGTGTGGATAGCTGCTGCTGTGTAAGCTCTGGAGTGCCTAATCCATGCACTTCGGTCTTGACTGTAATCAGTTTTATGCATTGTTGGGAAACATACCGGGATACAGGCACAAGTACGTACACTTTTAATTTTTCAGTGATTTTTACCTAGAACAAAATCCCCTGCATTCGATTCTTTATAGCTGTTAGGTAGGACCAACAGGATGGTGTGTTGTGTTTAATTTCTTTGAATCTGCTGCTTCTAATTCAGTTTGGTACAACTGGTCAATAGCTCTTACTTGTCCTTTTCTTCCCAATTTATGTCATTAGATCAACCAGTGACTCAGGAAGCCATGAGCACCAGACTGATCAGGAGGCCCAAGTACATAAAGGCCTTTCAAGGAGAAGTCAGGCTGTTGGTGCTGTGCTGAGTGTCCTCCTAGTTGTTCTCACTGCATGCCTAGTAATCTTGCTGTTCTACAAAAAAGAGAGGAGGTAAGAAGTGATTGGAAGGTTTTAGGAGTTTCTTTGGTAGTTTCTTGGTTTCCTCAGTGAAAGGGAAGTAGTAGACTTCAGAGACTTAAGTTCTGTTTTTCAGTTGACGGCATAAACTGTACAAACTTCTGTTTTTTCCCCCCGAATTCCCCATTCCTGTCAGAAGGTCCATGTAAAGAGGGCTGGAGTGCACAGTTGAATTGGGCTAGTCCCTGTTGTGGATGACTGCTAATTAAGAAGGGTAAAACAATGTGACAGTATGGTTAGTATTCGATAGCCCTCTGCTTTTATGGTGTCAAGCTGGAACCACACAGCAGCAGAAGGAACAAGTGCAAGTCCTGCAGTTTCTCTGCTTTCCAAACAAGTTTGGGATTTTTTTCAGCCTGAGGCCTAAAGGCCAGTGGTGTTTCAGAACAGTCATCCTGAAGCTGTGGGAAGGATGTACATCATCATGGACTGAATTTTGTTAGAGTGGTTCAAGGTCAGGTGTCACTGTGCAATAGCTTGCAGCTTGCTCGGTGAAGTGCTTTTGCTGATGGTAAAAATCCAGTGAAGAAGAGTGAGGGCTAATAAGGGGGATACAGTCTCGCTAATGCAGTGTTCTTCCCCTTCTTTAGGGAAATCGTAATAAACAAGATAACAAACTGCTGCAGAAGAACATCCGGTGTTTCCTACAAATACACAAAGGTAATCCAGTGGCAAAATCAAAGGTTTTGTTTCTTTTCAAGTTTTCTTAATGTGACACTTCCATTAAATAAACTCACTCCCTTAATTCCTAGTTCCTTCAGTGCATGGAAACGATACTGTGTGGCTTCAGGAAAGCCAAGTAGCCAAGATACCTGCATTTATATTGTGAAATGGGAAGGGAAGACAGAGTTGAGGAAATGAAGAGCAGTCCATATATAGCCAAGTAGCACATAAACATACAGGAAGAGAAAGGAGTCTGTTCCAGGCATAGTGAAAAGCAATAGTAACAGAACGCTCTTGCAGTATTACTGTCTTACTACTAAACTGAAGGCCACGTGTGGTGTGGGGTCTGGCAGCTGGGCAGATCAGTATGTGACAGTCTTAGAGTGGTATATGCAGTCTCTTACTTTTTTTTTTTCTTGCAGATAAACAGTGAAGAAGAAGCTAATGAGAATGAAACAGAGTGGCTTATGGAGGAAATAGCAGCACCAAATCAAAGAACAGCAAAAGGCGGGCAAGAGAATGGTCACATTACTACCAAATCTGTTACATCTGAAGCCTTTACCTCTCTCCATGTGGATGACCTGGACAGTGAGGATGAAGTGTTAACCATTCCAGATGTAAAGATTCAGACGGGAAGAGGACTAGACAAGAGCAAGCATCCACAAAAGAAGCCACCCAGTTTTGGAAGTGATGACAAAGCTTATTTGCTGAATGGGGGAAACGAAAGGAAAGCAAAAGCCAGGCCAGGCCAGCAGCAGGCACAGAACTCTACAAATACAGTTTCGTTTCATGATGATAGTGATGAGGACTTGTTGAATGTTTAATAACCCCTCTTGTGCCTAATCAAATATGTATAGAGAGATTATATATAATGGGACAACATTTCCAACCAAATATGAGGACTTCAGCCTGAAAGATTTTTCTGAATTTTGCCTTTAACAAGAAACCATTGAAAAGGGAAGAAGAGAAAGATTTCTTGATTGTTTACAATGATCTGTTCAGTAATGACTGGATTTCTAGCATCCAGTTGGCTGAGTTGTGCTGACTCTCTCTAGCCAGAACACACTTTTTTTTTTAGGCCTCAGCATAGATGTCAAATGCTTGCTTAAAAAAGAGAAACCTTTGGAAGGAAAGGATTAAGGCTCAATGAAGCCCCTGGCTCCTGAGACTCGAGTTATCTGACTACTAGCATTTAACTCCTTGTATTTATTGATCCTCACTACTCAGGTTTGCTTCATAGCAACATGTTCTTCCTGCCGGCAGGGTATTATTCTATGGGTTCACCCATCGTAAGACAAGGAAAAAAATATAACTTTTGTGTGTTGGGATGATTTGATGTAAATTTTGGAACTGGTCTAACTTATCCTGTAAATTTGAATATCCATTCTAATTTAAACAGATCATTGGTTCAAAGGTATTGACTGAAAGGTACAGCTCTGTATAGCTTTAGCCTGAAATGGTTGCTGTTCTTTGCATGATATTTTTTTTGGTACTGGTCATGTGACTGACCTCATCAGTATTTGCCTGAGCAGCTGAGAAGCACCCAAAGATTTCTTCCCCTCCCTCCCCATTATGGCTGGACTAGGCCGACTGCACGGAGAACTAGAGTTTTCAAGGACATAGAGACATAATTCCTATAATACAATCTGCACTGCCTAGTTTGTCCTCACCAAGAAAAGCCTAACAACTGGAGGAGCCTGGTCGATACAACACCTCTCTGGTGGTATTCACAAGAAAAAAATGTGGACCAATATTTTCTCACAGCCTAAGTTCTAGCTCTTCTGCTACAGTCCTGGCTGTGGTCGTTGATTGTGAAATGTTGCTGGCAGTGAATGCAAGTCAAATTTCCTCTAGCAGTCTTGCTCTTCTCCACGTGTTTTCTAAATTAAATTATGGGCGATTGTAAGGTTTCAAGACAACATACAATTGGTACCTACAAGTACATTGGTCAGAAATTTTTGAGACTTTTCAGTGTTCCTTTTGGCTGGCTTACTCAGTTTCAACAATGGTTTCTTTTTATAAAAACTCCATTTTGAATCAAAATAGTGTAAAATAAAGTATTCAGCAATTTCAATAAAAGGTATGAAGTGGGTATTCCAAATCCCACATCTCAAGTCTGGAATCTTTATTACACATAGTCTCTGATGCTGCCCATCAGCCTGGTGATACTCTTTATTTGCTGTTACAGTTAGTATCTTAATGGTATACGCAGTACGGGAACTGATGTTTGACAAAGATCAGAATATATAGGTGAGCCCCGGTGGTGTGTTATTTCTTTTGTCAGACTTGAGTTTTCTTCTTGTATTGTTACCAGTGAAGCTCTAAATCAGTTCAGCTGAAGCTGCATCTTGTCATACTTAAAACAAAAGCAGCAGTTTTGGTATTTAGTGTTAGGTTAATGCTTGGTGTATTTTTTAATACTGTCGGTTACCATTGCAACAGTTCTCTCAAAGGATGTTGAAGAACGCTGTTTGCCTTGTCCAGGTCTTCCAGGCTGGCATCCTGGAACTGTTTGATCCATCAACTGCTGCCTGAAATGGTTTCCCATGTATTAAATGGTTTCCCATGTATTAAGGTGTAACACCGCTCGATCTCCTCGTTGTGACTGTGCGTAACGAGGCCTGGGTAGAGCAGAGGTACTCTGCCTGGGGAGCTTACCTCAGCAGTATCGATGGTGTCTTTCTGATGTGCAGCTGACAGCAGCGTTGCGTGACTTCAGTGCCCAGCAACTGTTGAACTACTGCCCGCTTCCTAGCTTGGCACTGGTAGGTAGGCTGCCCGAATCTGACCTTGTTCAGAGCCAGATGCATCCATTGCATCACCAGGCTTTTTCCACTAGAATACCCTGCTTAACCGCTGCTGTCTGCGCTGCAGAAAGGGTGGGGGGAAAGGCTCAGTGGATCTAACTTCTGGTTCACGTGGAGCTTACGTACACTGTTACCAGCTGAAAAACGCCTGGAAAGAGGCAATGTGAGTGTGTTGGGGTGTGTTTTCAAGGTACAGCCTCTTGGCTCTAAACTTCACCCACTTCCCTGGCAGGCCTTGAGTTTGGTTTCCGTGGCTGGAGGCTGCGGGCTCCCACCCTGTCCCCCTCCCCAGCTCTGCACAGAGCCCTCGCAGCCATGGAGGCAAAGGTCCACTGTGGGGTGGTGCTGTGCTTGGGGTAACACTGCTGTAAGTGGCTGCGGGAGAGGGGG
>NW_010270334.1:5958-34185 GCF_000690775.1 Eurypyga helias | reverse complement strand
CCGTGGGAGGGGGGTTGGAACTGGATGGTCTTTAAGGCCCCTTCCAACCCAAACCTGTCTGTGATGCAGAGAATGAGCTGAGAGTGCGGGTCTGAAAAGCAGCCTCATAGCTGGTTAGGCCAGGTGCTCTGATGGGCAGGGAGATCAGGTAAAGAACTGGTTCTGTTCCTGTCCCCGGGCCAGAATGGCCGCCTAAGCTGACTTATTTTTTGGAGTGTATTGAGATGAGGACTTTAAATTTTTTTCGTGGTTGCCTAAACCACAAAAGTCACCTTCCAGATAATTTTTCACTTTTTTTTCAGTGTTTAGAACGTGACCTTCATTTATGCTTTTATTTGTGATGAAAGCAGCTGTTGTGAGCAAAAGCTGTTGGAGTATCGTTTGTCCATAGAGAACATGAAGAGTCGCTGGAGTTGGTTATACCTGGATTTTCTTGGGGGTGCCCCAGAATGAATTCTACCTGAAGCCTTACAGGTCTTTTGTGGGAAGAAATAGCTGCTTTGATTGCAAGTATTTTATATTATGGCTTCCCAAAGCTTTCTTAGTGAAGGCTTTTTATCTTTTGGGTCACTGCAAAAATACGGTCAGGTGAAAACCGTTCCCTTCTGTAGCTGGGAAGGTTTCCTGTAGAAATGGAGGAGTGTGGAGAGTGAGGGTGGCTGCAGGGGTGAGATGTACATGGTACCGGACGGAGTTTGAGGGAAAGCTGTTCCTTTACCCTTACACGGCTCGTGCAGAGACACTTGTGTTCCGCAGTTACTTACCTGTTCTTTACAGAACCCTGCTGATAAGCCTTGCTCGCACGTGGTGTCCAGCAACTGCTGAACTGAACTGCTCATTTGCTGGCATGTTGGTGGAATTTTCCATCTACGCTTGCTCCTTAGAAATCCCTCTTTGAGGATCTGGTTTGGGTGATAAAAAACCCCTGAAGTGCTGTGGCTGTTAGCAGCTTTTCTGGAGAAAAGGAACACGTGCTCTGATTAGGGGTTAAATGCAAATTCTCCCTGGGTGAATTAAGGTCTGATTTCAAATGAAACCCAAAAAATAAAGCTTGCAACATGTAGTTTAATAATTTATGGAGTTAGTCTTGACTTTTGGTCAAATGTCTTTGTTACTTAAATAGCTTTGCTGCCAACTAAACCTATCAGTGCTGCAGAGAAGACTTAGATGAGGATTTTGGGGTGGTTTTGATGCCAAAATGCCAACCCTAGATGACATTTTGGAGAACGTTGGAGAATTTGACAGGTTCCAGAAGCAAACCTTCTTTGTCCTGTGTTTGCTTTCTGCTGCCTTCACCCCAGTGTATGTGGGTGTCGTCTTCTTCGGGTTCACCCCCGAGCATCGCTGCTTCAGTCCCGGGGTGGCTGAGCTGAGCCAGCGGTGCGGCTGGAGCCTGGAGGAGCAGCTGAACCACACGGTTCCCGAGTGGGGCAGCCACGGGGCTGGTTTTGGCAGCCGCTGCAGGAGGTACGAGGTGGACTGGAACACGACGGACATCAGCTGCACCGACCCCCTGGGCAGTCTCGTGGGCAACCGGAGCACCGTCCCCCTCGGTCCCTGCCAGGATGGCTGGGTCTACGACTCCCCGGTGACCTCTCTCGTGACAGAGGTAAAAGCAAACACCCCCTTTCCCTTGCCCCCTCAGTCACAGAACAGCTGAGGGATGTGGGAGAGGGTTGGTGTCGCTGGGGCTGTGGTAAAATCAGGCCTGCCTACCTGGGCGAGGGGGTCTTCTTGCTGCAATCCTGTGCTAGGCGAATTGCCTGCCCTCCATCCTGGCTGTGACGCGTGGCCTTGGCTGCTCAGGAGGCTTATATCTCCAGCTGGGGAGCAAAGCGTATTTCCAGCAAATCAATCCCTGGGTAGATAAAGTCCAGTTCTGAACGAAACTCCTGTCGCACGAGCGGTGCGATTGGTGGAGGTGGGTAAACAGCGTCTGCGAGGCATCGCCACTCGCAGCACGGCAAACAAAGCCGGCCCATCCCCAAGCGGGTGCGCTGCACGGACCTCCCCATCCTCCTGGGATCTGGCCCCGGTGTGAAGGACTTAATTTCTTCTCTTTTTTTTCAGCAAAGAAAAAAACCCCCTCCTTTTAAGTTTGTTTCACATACTATTGAATGACTGTGGGTGGGGCGAAAGGTAATCACCCCCTACCATTAAACAGCTTAATTCAGAAGATCCAATGGCTGTTTTGTCTTCTCAGAAAAGGTGCGAATAAACTGAAAATCATGTTTGAGCTACTTGGGCACTTTAGGGTTTTAGGTGCTTTAACTTTAAAAACAAATCACTCTCTGGGATGACAGACTTGATTTTGTCATAAAGCTCCACCAGATTTTTAGAGACAGTGGAAGTCAGGATTCTTTGCCCCAAATACCTAAGTCAAAACGCAGGAACAGGTAAATTCTGTGCTCTAGAAACTTCATCATAACAGTTTTGTAGGAGGTTGGAGCTAGATCTTGCGCAGTGCACTCTAAGGATATTTCTGTCAGGGAAGTATGGCCTGTGTGACATTAACATGAGGAGGTGAGACACCTCCAAGGGAGGGTGCCCCAGGACTTCTACAGAGCAGCAGTGCAGCAGATTTCAGCAGGCACATCTTGCTGCAAAAGGCTAGAGCGGATGCTGCGGTCCAGATGCCCCCGCTGTGATCTATTGAGATTGTAGGAAGCTGAAAACTTGCAGTCTGCGTGGATTTGTGCAGTCGTGCTCTCACATCAGTCCTCCCCTTTCTTCCGAAGGGGGTGCAAGGCCAGGCCCACCGGCCGCTTCCTTCGCAGCACAACCAGAAGCGTCACGTGCCTCCGTGAGCATTTTGGCAATGTGTTTTGCTTCTGGATGTGACTGTTTCTGTGATGGCTCTTGGGCTCTGTGATGTTGTCCTTTGCTCTGGCAGCTGACCAACGGAAAGAATTGAGCTGACTAAAGCATGTCACTTTACTTGAAGGAAAGATTTACAGATGGAAGAATATCTTCATGGGAAGCCCTGCAGAGCATCAGGAGGAGTACCTGGTTTTGTGTTGATTAAAGATGCATAGCTTTAAATAAACCCAGCTACCGGTAGGATGGGAAGGGATTCTCAGTCATGTTAGGACAGCTTTCTGAAATAACTTCCTGTCTAGTAGTTTCTACTCGTATCTCAGTAAGTTAAGAGAACTAAGGCCAGGTGGCAAAAACATGTGTGTGTACCCATGTGGTATAAAGCTTGGCCTCAGATGCAAAATACCTGGACAATTTAGTTGAGTAGAGAGAATATAGTGTGGCCTCAGTGGCAGATACAGATACCACCTCCCCTTCTCCTTTGGGGAGCCAGTGCTCCACGGGAAGCAGGATGAGGCAGGCTTTGGCAAGCATCTAGGGTACCTTTAGTGACGGCATCACCCTTAGTCCTGAGGGGTCTGCAGGGCATGTGAGGGTGCGAGACAACCAGAACTGCTAAGAAATGTTTGCATCAGCCACAGGAAAAGGTATCAGAAAAGCCCAGGGTGAACAGGTCCGTGCTGATTTAATCAACAAGGTCTAATGCGAATTGGGGTCTCAGTCTTGACAGGTAATAACCCAGTTATGCTTTTTTCCAGTAATGAGAGATGAGACATGGATGGGAAATACTAGGAAACTGCTCCAGGGCTTGATCCTGTTTTTAATGTTGGACACTTAAGTCTGTAGAGTTTCTGGATGCTAATAAAATGGTCATTGACCCAGAACCAAATTTAAATCTTTAACCGAAGTGAAGGAAACTTGTGGATGTGAGCCAGCTCCTCGCTTCCTTCTCTTGCTTCTAACTGTGGTGTCCCTTGCAGTTCAACCTGGTGTGTGAGGACTCCTGGAAGCTGGACCTCTTCCAGTCTTCTGTGAATGCTGGGTTTTTTATTGGCTCCATAAACATCGGCTACATAGCAGACAGGTAGGTATGTGCGGTCTGACTGTAAAACCCTCCGACCTCCCTTATCAGTGTTCAGCAGCTAAGGTTCCATAAAGGCAGAGAAAGGGTTGTGCAACTGCTGTCATCTCTGCTCTTCCCAAAATAAGGTCAGCCGCCCGGCTGTTCAGTCACAGTATGAGGAGTGGGTCATTGTCTCTTAGGTCGTACTGGTGGTCTGCACCAACCTCCTGCTCGGCGAGTCCCGCAGAGCCCATGAGGGTTCTTTGAGGACCGTGCGCTCACAACTCCCTGCTGTGCCACACCAGAGCCATGGGGTGTTAACTGCGGCCAGGACATGCTGGCTTGGAGCCCCCACTTGATCCGTCATGCTCTGTGTGGCTGCAGCTTGGAAACGCCTTGCTGCTTTTGGAGAAACTTTGGAACAGTAGATGCAGAGATTGCCAGAGAGGTACAGCAGCAGTCCCCGTGAAAAAGGCAGAAATCCCTGTTTCCTCGCATCTCTAGCTCCCTGTTCAGAGCCAACAGACAGCAGCTCTAACCTGGGTAGCTGAGGTTAAAACCCAAACAAATGCTAGTATTTTGAAGGCCCTTTTCCCTGCCCGCCTTGTTCTCCTCCTGCCTAGGACTGTTAGTACAGCAGGCTCTGACTTGCTCCAGCTGTGAAATGCAGCCCATATAAATCTGGTGCATGCAGACATATCAGAATCATAATATTAACCCATACGTGTTTTTTACTCCCCTTATCAAAAACACAGATTACTAAGATGCCTCTTCTGAAATTAATGGATAATCATCACAGTCCAAATATATGTAAATATGGGACTATTGTTCTTTAACTTGTGAAATTTGTCTTTTACCTCAAAGCCTTGGTGGAACAGAGCAACTGGCACAGTAATTATTCAGTGAATAGAAAAGCAGATGAGTCATTCCCGGGCTAAGAATAAAGGCAATATGTATCTTTCCCTTGTATAGCACAGTTAGATTTTTCTTCCCCCCCCCCAAAATGTACAAAGTTTTCACTAGTTTAAAATGCCTGTGTTTTCGTGTTTTCAAGACTAGTGTTTTACTTTACATTTTATCTTCCAATCCAGGTTTGGCCGAAAATTTTGCCTCTTAAATACAATCCTTGCAAATGTTGTCTGTGGAATCCTCCTGGTCTTCGTGCCCACTTACCTGTGGATAGTCATCCTCCGGTTCTTGCAAGGGCTGGTCAGCAAGGGCTGCTGGACTGCAGGCTATATCCTGGGTGAGTCTGGACCTTTTCCTAGGGGCAAGGCTGGCTGTGGAATATGAAGGGGAAAAAAAAAAACCCAAACCAAAACCAACCCAAAACCCCCCTATAAAACCCCAAACAAAAGCCATTAAAGAAAATGTTTCCCATGCTGTTTTCATAGAATCACAGAATGGTTTGGGTTGGAAGGGACCTTAAAGATCATCTAGTTCCAACCCCCCTGCCATGGGCAGGGACACCTTCCACTAGACCAGGTTGCTCAAAGCCTCATCCAGCCTGGCCTTGAACACTTCCAGGGATGGGGCATCCACAGCTTCTCTGGACAACCTGTTCCAGTGCCTCACCACCCTCTCCAGGAAGAACTTCTTCCTGATAACTAATCTAAACCTTCCCACTTTCACTTTAAACCCGTTACCCCTTGTCCTGTCCCTACAGGCCCTTGTAAAAAGTCCCCCCCAGCTTCCTTGTAGCCCCTTCAGGTACTGGAAGGCTGCAATAAGGTCTCCCCGGAGCCTTCTCTTCTCCAGGCTGAACAAGCCCAACTCTCTCAGCCTGTCCCCATAGCAGAGGTGCTCCAGCCCTCTGAGCATCTTCGTGGCCTCCTCTGGACTCGCTCCAACCAGTCTATATCCTTCTGATGTTGAGGGCTCCACAGCTGGACGGTGTACTACAGGTGGGGTCTCAAAACAGCAGAGTAGAGGGGGAGAATCACCTTCATGTTTTCTCCGTCTTGGACTTCTCAAGTCTTTTTTCAAGCACTGTCATTAGGGAGAAGAAACAGTAACCTTCAAAGCTCAAGGAAGTATACTAGGGCTGTTTCCTCAAGACAGGCTTTGCTATCTGCTACGGTGCAGATCCCCTTGGCAGATCTGGGCCCCCGGGCTTGTCTCCCTCCTCTTGGGCACCAGCTAAGGAAGGCAATGGCCATGGGGCAGATGGCAGACAGGGTGATCAGAGAGGAGACTATTAAAGAAGCAGGCAGAAACTGGGGAAAATTGGAAGCAGTTTTATGGCACAAAGAGCATTAAACGGCAAACAGAGGCTTTACAGCCTAAAAATAACTGAAGAACAGCATGTACTCACTGAGAAGACGACAAACTGTTTGGGTATCTATGCCCTTGTCTGGGGGATTGCAAAGCAACGTGAGGAGCCAGGCCGTACCGATGCCTCTCCCAGTGCCTTGCACTGTTGGTGTCTGGTGGTGACGCATGGCTGTGTGCAGCAGCAGGGCTGGGGCCAGCCCGGGACCACTTTCTGGGGCATGGGAGTCCTGCCTGGGACTTTCCTGATTTCTCTGGGGTGGAGTCCAGGCTCTTGTCAAAAATACCGAATATCAAGCAATCACCATAGCAGCAAACTAAATATTTTAAATGCTGCCCAATAGAGCCTTATCTGGATGAGAATGTCAGGTGGCAAGTAGCTCTGAGTGATCCAGCTCACTGTGATAGTGGAAGAAAATGCAAATGACAACACCCTAAACTTCTCTTAAGTCTTTTTGTGGGGATATCTTGCTAATGCAGTTATCCAGATGTCTGATATAAATAATAAAAAAGACGTAGCCCACAGTCCAGACCATCATCTGCCAGGGTATGGTTGTTCCTTCCTGTGAATATTCTAGAAGCCTGCTTGGCCTTATAAATCTTTTCCTGGCACAAACGAAATCTTCATCACCTCTTCTGGGGAACTTTATGCCTATTTAGAACATAAAATCCCTATCAGGACAATGACTTGCTCTATCCTGGTATTTTCTCTCAATTATTCCTTGTTGCGGTTTCTTCTTGAAGCAGTCTCACGAGAGAACCAGAGTCAGCACCAAAGCCCCTTTAAACTTGTATCTTCTCCCTAAGGGTGGCCAACACTTCCATGGTGGGCCAGGGAAGGGTACAAGGGCAGAGCAACCTTATTGTCATGCTCTCCTGGGATGTTTGTCTACCCCTTGGCTGCTTTTGTCTCAGTCCTACCGAGCCTGAGGAGATGTCTCTATGCACCATTTAGCAGTATTAGCTAATCCGTGGGTCTAACACACAGCACTTCCCTCCGTTGCTAAATAACTGCTTTCTGTTCTTTTCCTAATTGGTTTGCTTTCTTGAAATCACTCAACCAGGTGGAAAATTCTGAGTGTGCTTGTGCCTGCCTGCTGGAGTAGTTACTTTTAGCTCTGTATCAACAAGACTTAACCCGTGGTCTATCCCATGATGTGCAGTTGCAAAGCGCAGATGAGTTGTGAAACCATCCTGCAGGTGCCCTTGGAGTGAGATGTGGGCTGGAAGGCTGGACTTAGGAAACAAAATGTGATTTTTTTGTTACTGGGTTGGAGACATTCTGTAGTGTGGTGTTAGGTTTTACAACAAAAACCCTCTGTGCACTTTGAGGAATGTTTGATTTACTTGGAGATTTCCATGACAGAGGACAGTAGTGGATGCCTTAGGCCAGTGTAAGAGCAGGACCACTGTTTTCTTCTCTGCTGAGAGTTTGGGTGACAGAAAAACAAGCCTTCCTCTGTGAGCACCAGAGGTTTTTTTTTTAATCTGAAGGCTTTATGCCAGAAAGTCTGGGATTACCAAGACATTTTCTTCAGGACGTTAATGCAGCATTGGTTTTCCAGTGTCCCTGCAGAGCAAGTTACTGCTGTGCTGAGTGATCATGGCTGAGCTGTGTTCGTCTGTGTGTTCTTGCAGTGACGGAAGTCGTCGGTCCGAAGTACCGGAGGACGGTGGGCATCCTCTACCAGACGGCCTTCTCCGTTGGGCTCCTGGTCTTTGATGCCATAGCTTATGCCATCCCTCACTGGCGGTGGCTGCAGCTCACCGTCACCCTGCCGAGCTGCTTCTTCCTGCTCTACTACTGGTAAATGGGCTTTCATTGTACCTCCACCCAAAACCCAGGTGGGAGAGGGAGATTCTACTGAGGGAGATTCAGTAGTGCTTTTTGGCTGTGTGTGCCTCAGTGCAAAGAGGAGGTACACAGCAAAAAGGGGAGGGAAATAAGACCCCTGAGCACCTGAGACTTCATTGCATCTTAGCCTGTGCACTGCACCTGGCTTCTGTTTAAAAGACCACTTTGAAAAACACGGTGGGGTGGGGGATAATGGTTTAATAATCATATATTGCCTTCATTGGTTTAATAATCATATAGTGCCTTCATTAAGCATTTCATAAAAGAAATAAAAAGAAATACCTAGACGTAATTCAGTGGATCCTACACCAAAAGGATGGTTATTGAGGAATTGTTGAATGCTAACATAACTGTGTGTTCTTTCAAGGAAAAAAGTCACAGCTTTTTGTGGTCCAACCAAAAGAAGCCACGCGGGTTCACTTTTATTTTTGATTCTCTCTGCTCCTTCTGATTGATATTTTTCAGTTTGAGTGTTTGATTTGAGAAATTGTCTGATGGGTCAAGAGGTTAGGAATAGTAGAAAGAGATTAGTTGCCTTCCTTTTTCTGTATTTGTGAATCGGTAAGCCAGTTCTAGCTTGTTTACTACTTCTTAACCTGCGATGGCACAACTGGAAAATGGCTCCCAAAGAGGAGCCAGTTGGTGGTTAACAGGCTGAATAAATGATGGCACTACTCTTGCTCAAAGCCACTCCCTGACACATCTTTAATAAATTCATCTCTCGCTAAAGCCACTACCACAACTGCTTCTCTTCCCATTTCGGCAGCAGGATATACTACTTTTCCTGACTGGGCGGGGTGTAGAGGTTGTGGTGGTTTGTGCTGGAGGGAAACACACAAAAAACCTAAACCAACCAACCAAGGAAAAAACCCACCTGCCTGTATAAAACCAAAGCCCCCTCTCCACATCATCCATACATGGGATCGCTATGGGAGCTTTCTGTTTTGGTATATCATAGCATCCACTTGCATTGTAGGTGCCTCCCAGAGTCTCCCAGGTGGCTGATCTCTCAAGGGAAAAATGACAAAGCTATGAAAATTGTCAGAGATATGGCTAAAAAAAATCGGAAAAAGATGCCCTCCCATTTTGAGGTGAGCTCAGGGTTTGCTTATGCATGTAAGCAAGCATCATGACAGCCCCTTGCATCAGTTCCTCTCAGCTGAAACTTACTGTACTTTGTACTGGCTTTTCTGCAGGATATTAAATTTGAAGAGGAAGATGGTGGAAAACAGAGTCCCTCACTCATCGACCTTGTCAGGACACCGCAGATGAGAAAAAACACATTCATTTTGATGTACAACTGGTAAGAAGATTATGTGGGAGAGCTGTTTCTGGAGCTCTGGTTATGAAGGCTCCAGCAGGACACATACCTCAGTCCTTTGAGTGACTAACAAAACTGGGGTGCTCTTCTCTCCCCAGGTTCACGAGCTCTGTCCTCTACCAAGGGCTCATCATGCACATGGGAGTAGCTGCTGGGAACGTGTATCTGGATTTCCTCTATTCTGCGCTTGTCGAGTTCCCAGCTGCCTTCATCATTATCGTCACCATCGACCGCGTCGGGCGGCGCTACCCCTGGGCCGCATCCAACCTGGTGGCTGGGGCTGCCTGCCTTGTCACGGCTCTGGTCCCACCAGGTGAGTCACCTGGTGATGGCTTCCCCCCTCCCTCCACCCCATGGGGACAACGTCCACCTCTCCCTCCATGTTCCCGTGGTCCAGCCCCAAAGGTCCGCAAACGCACGCCTGCCGTCGTGTGCTGTCTCCCTGACTTAGTAACTACGGAAGTGAAATGAGGTCGATTTGTAGTGCTGCTAATAAATCTCAAAGCACCCAGGTCCCCTCCCCACTCTGGGAGGGTCCTGGTGTCACTGCTCATGTGGTGCTGGCTGTTCCCGTTCCCTCATTCGCACAGGTGGAAGAAGGCTCCTTAAAAATATCAAGGGAGATGGGTCAGAGTTCCCCCCTAAAATAACACGGTCTGCTGAACTGCCAGGATACCTTTAAATGTGTTGAATGTGTTTTCTCTGCAGACATGCATTGGCTAAAAGTGATTGCTGCTTGCATCGGGAGAATGGGGATCACGATGGCTTTTGAGATGGTTTGCTTTGTAAACACTGAACTGTATCCGACGTACATCAGGTGGGCGCATCCTCCTCCCTATTGGCACTTGGCCTGGAAACGGATAGTTGAGGCCAATGTGTATGTTATGTTTTATGCTAAAATAAATGATCCTCAGATGCTTCAGAATTACACAGGTACTGCTGAACATGAAGTAGGTGGAGCATTTAGTAAAATGCTTTATAAAGTAGATTAATGAAGACAGCAAATGTGTAGTTTAAAGCAGATGAACACTCATGTGACTGAAATAAAGGGTAAAGTGGAGACATCCAGGGTGGATAAGGATTTTGGCTTCCTACATAGTGCTTGGATATGTAATTTGTTTGAATCAAAATAACATTTAAATGGATCTGTCTGGAGTGTAGTCTGCTATGGAGAATGTGTGTTAACTCAAGCCCTTCACCTCAGGACTAGAGTTTTTCCCTATTTGTAAGAAGGCTGCAGGGTGAATAGCTCAGAAGTAGATATGTAAGCTGCAGATATCTAAAGCTTGGGAGTTAATTCTTCTTCAAAACCTCCTTTTTCTACAAAGTGACTCTAGGCCATTGCCTGCAGAGGTGATGTCTGCACTGACCAGGTGAAACTTGCTCCTCTTTTCTTCATTGAAGAGACACGGATTATATAAAGCTATACCACATATGAAATCAAGAGAATCTATCAATCGTATTTCTCTGTTCATAATGAATACAGTGGAGTTTTAAATATTATTAATATTGTATAACAAACAGAAGGGTCGCTTGCCACCCCTTGCACTAGGTCACATAAGATGTACTGAAGCTAATAGTTTTATGTTTTTATTGTATCCAGAGACTCCCCTCAGACACTTTGGGCCTGATTTTATTCTGTCTCTAACCTTGGGAATTTGCTTACACTGTGAAAATACACTTATACTCTCCTGTTCCTATATTCTAAGCTCTTTTTTCTTGCAGTACTTAGGTCTAAATAACTTCTGAGTGTGTCCATCAGTGGAAAGCTAGGGCTTTGCCAAACTACTTTGGCATTTTGTGGTCTGCTGAGCTTCATGCCCTGCACAGGGGTCAGAACTGTGACCCATGCCCTTCCGTCCGCACTACTGTGATGCTAACGCGATCCCTCTGCTGTTGAACCAGGAACCTTGGAGTGATGGTCTGCTCCTCCTTGTGCGATGTTGGTGGAGTCATCGTCCCATTCATTGTCTACAGACTGGTGGAAGTCTGGCACGATCTGCCCCTGATAGTCTTCAGTAAGTGCCACCTTATCTCCTTGCTGGCTGCTCCTGGGTTGCAGCAGCAGGGCCCAAGTTTCAAAGGGAGGGAAAAGCAGCTAAGGCAGTTGCCCCAAATTCAGCAGAAGCCCTGTCCCATCTCCAAAAGTCTTAGCCTCCAGGTTATAACCGCCTGGATCTTGTTTATGCATTCATATCTCCTTTGCCCTTATTATTGTTCCTTGCATTTTAAAGGAGGCTGGAGGTGAACACAGCTCAACAGATGGCAAAGAGCTGAGAAATATTCTCATGTTTTGATGAGATTAATATGTTGATGCATTCAGATCTGATCAATTACTGCTCTTCTGTGAGGTATATTGTCTCAGTTCAGGAGCCAAAACCTAGAATTTCCCATAACTGCCTATTTAATGGAGTACAAGCGTGGCTGTTAGACTGTCAGAAAAGCTGAAGTGTGTTAACTGGCTGTTCTCCAGCTGTTTGGAAAGAGGTTGGTAAATAAATGTAAGATGAGTGTTTGCAGACCAGTGACCTGAACTACCAGGTCAGGGTCTGCAAAACCTTTCTGCATCTTTAGAAATAGCATGCTGATTTAGAGAAATGTCTTGAATGGCAATATGGAGTTTTTAACAGACAGCACATTTAGGATGGTGCTTGGTAGATTTAAAATGTAGACACCAAACATGGACAAAGTAGGTAAAAGAAATTATCACTGGAGAGGTTAATCACATTGTGTAGGAGATAATTACATGGTGTGTGTATTTTCTAAATCTTATGTAAATAGCAGAAAATTTGAATCTGTTTTCTGGCATATGCTCAGACAAGAAAGGGTTCTTTTCTCTTTACAGTTGTCTGTCCAGCTTGAGATGCTGTAATTGAGTGCATAACTCACAACTGAACTTGGCTCGTTGCTGTCTCCCTGTGGCTGCCACATCCTCCAGAGGTGGCATGCTGCTTTTGCATACAGAGCCTCGGCATGCACATCTTGTGTGAAGAACAAAACAAAATGCCGTTTACGAGTGCCTTGTGACAGGCAGCAGAAAGTGGTGTGTATGCTAACAAGTTCTTTGTGCATCTGTTTGATTTGAAGCTGTTCTTGGTTTGATTGCGGGTGGATTGGTGTTGCTTCTGCCTGAAACTAAAGGAAGAGTTTTGCCTGAGACTGTTGAAGATGTTGAAAACTTTCACAGGTGAGTCAGGATGAAGAACTCTTAGCAGCTTTCACTTGAAATTGTGCAAAATCCCTGCCCAGAGCTCCTTGGGGAAGCCCAGGGATTACCTGGTTTCCTTCTATGCTTCCAATAAGTTGCTGTTTAATTCCCAGACTCTAGCTGGAGAGAATTCCTTTTTACCACTTGACTACCTAGGCATCTGAAAACAATCAGCATAGGCCTTTACTGGCCTGTGAATAGTGGCACTCAAACCTGCTGCAACAGTACTGTAAATGTTTTGTGCTTAAAAAACTCAACTGATCTTGTGGAACAGAAAAAAGGGCATTCTTGATAGCAGCTACTCATGTGGGGAATGAAGCATCGGTATCTACTGCAGAGTCAGAGCAAATCTAGGGAATTTGAGGATTAGCTGTTCATTTTCTCTGGGGAAGAGGGAGGGCGAGTGAAGAACGTGAAGATAGATGCTTTCTGCACACCTTTTATTCCTGGTTTGCTGCTCATGTCTTGTTATTCTTGCAGGCAAAGTGCTCCAAAGGCCAAAACGATCTATCTCCATCTCCAAAAGTCAGAAGGAGGATATGACTGAAGAAGACAACTCTTTTGGGGTAGCCTGATTTAAGGCTCTAGTGTGCAAAGGCAAATTAGAATAAATACTCTCTCCTTTCTTGCCTCTTTTATTTATTTACTTTTTTAAAAATCTGCCTATTCTTTACTTACGATGTTTGAGGGTTTCAGGTGGATTGTCCCTATTACTGTGTAGCTGCTTTCCTGTCTGTAAGCTGTAATATGAATACGTTTCAGAGCTGGGAACTTTTCATACCAGCTGTATGGACCTCAAAATGGGGGACAGATCTTAACTTGGGGATGGTGGGGTCCATCCCAACAAAACTTTATAAGCCTTCATGAAGTTTGACTTTGTTTTGTTTTACGAAACGCCACCATAATATAACAGAGGTTTACTTATGTTCTGGCACCAAAATGATTACAAACCTTGCACAGTCTTGGTACAACTTGCAACTGATTCTGTATGGACCTCAAAATGGGGGACAGATCTTAACTTGGGGATGGTGGGGTCCATCCCAACAAAACTTTATAAGCCTTCATGAAGTTTGACTTTGTTTTGTTTTACGAAACGCCACCATAATATAACAGAGGTTTACTTATGTTCTGGCACCAAAATGATTACAAACCTTGCACAGTCTTGGTACAACTTGCAACTGATTCGCACAGATTTTTTTTTTTTTTTTTTGGTAACCCTTGTGTGTTTTGGTGTTTATTTTCTTGCAACTGATTCGCACAGATTTTTTTTTTTTTTTTTTTGCTAACCCTTGTGTGTTATGGTGTTTATATGAGTCCATAGTCCAAGTGCCTGTAGCCCTCATTGGGGATTTTATTGGTGTCACGGTTTAACCTTGGCTAGCAACAAAGTACCACGCAGCTGCTCGTATACCTCCCCTCCCACCCTCCAGAGGAGAAGGAGAATTGGAGGTAAAGACAAGGAAGCTTGTAAAATTGAGATAAGAACTATTTACTAATTCAATATAACTGAATATTATAGTGATAATAGTATTAACAACACTACTACTAATAACTAATTAAAATAATAGAAAATAAAACTTGCCCACCGCCTGCCAAACGATGCACAGCCAGGTCCCAGGTAGCAAGAGTCAGAGCTAGAGAGCCCTAGAGCCAGAGCCTGAGAGTGATCGCAGCAGAGTCCGAGCGACAGTGTGACTGGGAAAGCCAATCAACCTACCAACTCGCTAAAAAACGAGCCATCAAAGGAGTTAGCAAAAGAGTTTAACAGAGGAGTTAACAAAGGAGCAGAAGAATTATAGCCCCCTGGCACGCTCCCATCTTATGTACTGAGCCTGACCTGCTATGGAATGAAATATCCCCTGGGGTCAGCTCTCTGAACTTGTGTTCTCCCACACTGCTTGTAAGGTGGGAGAGAGAAAGTTGGGAATGCCGCTGCAGTATCAGAAGCTGAGAAAAACCTTGAATTTGGTGCAAGCACTCCCCAGCACCAACTAAAAAGACACCTTATCAGTACTTTTCTCAGGTAAGTCCAGAAACCTAGCTTCATACCAGCCACTGTGAAGAAAGTTAACTCTTTCCTGACTAAAACCAGCACAACTGGCTATCCTCAAACTCCCAAAGATGGGCATGTGATAACTCCAGAACATGAAAAGGGATACACAGGAGAAAGAAAGACTTATGGTCCTTCTTAAAGTAATAAACTTGCTCAGTTTTCTGTGTGTAACCACTAAATCTTCTTTTCTTAATATCATCTTCATAGGGGATAGTCCATACTTTCTTTCTGTTTTCCTAAGCTTCCATAGCATTATAATGTGTTCATGCACAGGCATGCAGAATTTTATTAAAAATATTAAGTTGAGACTCCAGTCAAGTTGTGGTAGGGAACTACAGCTGCCAAGGGACTGAGAGTCCACCAGAGTCCTGCTTTACTGGAGGCTTATGGAGGGGGAAGCCCTGAAAGTTTGTCCCTTTGGAATGAGCTGGGCTCAGGTTTGGGGACCTGCAGGACTCTCAGCTGGGACTTGGCCAGTGGCCCTGTGCCTCGGGGAGCAACAGAGGGAGCCTGGCAAGAAATATCCAGCACCTTTCACAGTTTCCCTAGTCCTTCCCACTTAGCAACTGTAACCGTCTTGGGCTTGCAGAGGAAAACAGGCACAATGTTATTATGGCTCCCCTTGACTCTTTGTTTTGTTGGTCCCAAGGACTGCTGGGGAACACTGCTTTGCAGTAAGGATGCTGTATGCAGGGCAGGAGATACTGCTGCCCCTCAATGATCATCTGCAAGGAGAGAGCTTCCACATAAGGCACCTGCTGCTGGACTCTCTTGGGCAGCGTGCTATTCCCCCAGGAGCGCTCCCGCTGTGGCAGCACGGTGATGTTGCCCTTGCTTTTGACTGGCCTGAGCCCCAGGTGATGTCCAGTGTTGCTGTGAGGCCGTCGCAGCAGACCCGAGAATGTTGTCGTGGCCCTGCCATGCTGGATGAGGTTGCTCTGAGAAGGTAAGAACAGATCTGGAGCGATGTGACTTTGGCCCAGGCAGTTGCAAAACTAATACTTGCTTCAGGGTCAGAGAGGAACAATCTGGTCCTGAGATGTGCAAGAGGGACATTTGGGATGTAATTGTGTGTCCGGTGGAGCTGGTGTCCTGCTGTGATTGCAGAGATGCCTCCGCTCTGCAACAAAACAAAACTGGCCAAACAGCTGTCTTTATTATAGCTCATTGATTCAAAAGCTTTATTCAAACCTCTTCATTACAGTTCATTGATTGAAAACACCATGCAGAAGGAAAATGGGGGAGGAGGCAGGAAGTCAGGCAACAAAGCAAACACTGGAATGAATAAATGAGTAACTACAAGACCCTTACCCGTAACACTGGCATTTTTTTCCATAAGCACTGCTACCGCCATGGCAGGAGCTGCGGAGGTGGCCGGCTGTGGTGTGGTGTGCCTTTGCTTTGCAGTCACCCTACAAGTTTTACTGACATTTGCTTTCGGCAGCACCTTAATGAGCACAAGGGCGAATGTGCTGCTTTGATTTCCTTGCTGGCAACCTCCTCAACTCATGTATTCCTTCCTGGGTTTGGGAAGTCAACAAAACATGTCAAATCTGGTCCAGCTGCACATGGCTGCTTTCAAAGCACAGACAGCCTTTGTGTCCTGGGCGCGTGGTAGGAGCGTATCTTCTCCAGGGTGTGAGACAAGCCAGCTAATATCCTGCCTTAGATAAAGCAGTGGTTTTCCAGCTTCCTTTTCCCTTAACAGCAGCTGACGTTTGGCTGCTCCTGGGGTGCTGGAGCCTAACCAGTTCAGTGGCAGGGCTGTCCTTGGAGCTTGGGAAGGAGCGCTTCAGGCCCCAACTGCTGTCTGGCTTAGACAACTCTGGGAGCACTTGGACATGGCCGTGTCCATATTAATGAAAGTGAGACTGGCCTTTTAAGATGATCCTGTTCCACTCCCAGCTGCATAAAACCACAGTATGAGGACTGAGCTCAAAAAGAACATAAAAACTCCATGTTTCAGGGTACCCACCATCCTTCAGTAATTGGATTTTGGAAAGAATTTCTCTTAATTTCTACAAAATTTGTGGTGTTCTCCCTAATGGACAGCCTGGCTGAAGATGTGGACCAGGGTGGCACTTCCGAAGCACCATTCTTGTCCTCTGCTGTTGCTGTCAGCACCGGCATCAAAACACCACCACGCCAGCACAGATGCTATTTGGAGTCTTCAGTGCTAATTTTATCCCATCAAATGTGGCCACAGGCCCTGCAGTGTATCAGAGACTCTTTAAGCTGTCTTGTCCTTACACTTGTCTGGAAGCTGTAATCTTAACATGGTTGTTTTTTCAAGGTGTTATTGTGTGCATGTGTCCATGAACTGGCAGAAAATCACATCCTACAGGCCAGTACAAAGCTCCTGTGGTTTCTAGCTCTCCTGTTTATTGTGTGTTCAAAATAATGCACATGCTAGATAAAATCTAGCAACTTTGCAACTTGCTCCAATCCCATCCGTACTGTATGGTACTGTGTCATCCTGCAGTCTGTAAATGTTTTAAAATATGAAGAAATTGGGCCTTTTCCCAGATCTGAGACTGATCAGGAGACAAACCCAAATCCAGAGAACCTATGCAAGTTGAGGAATATGATGTGAATCACATTTTCAGTGCTTTCCAAGAGCACTTCAGCCTTCAAAAGTGCTAGAGCAGTGATTTTTCCAGCATGTTGTTGAGGGAGATCTACTTAGAATGCCATATCCTTTATTTGGTTCACCTTTTTCCCCCTGCCTCAGTCGTTATTCCTTACACCTGTTTTGGAGTTTGGCCATGCAGAAAACCAAACCCATGGCACTAGGGAAACAAACGTGTAAACACAAGCACGAATATGCTTTAATATGCAGATTGTCCTGTTATTGTTCATGCCACTCCCAGTGGTTGTCCATGGTGGGGCTTTCTCCCCCCACCCCATCACTGATCACTAATGATGCTGTAGTTGGACACAGCCCCCCCCACCATGAGCTGTTGCTGACTCCAACTCCTCTTTGCCTTTCTTGTTCTTTTCCAGCTTTCCTAAAATTCAGTCAAATTCTGGGATGCCAAAGTTTAAATGCTAGTCTTGGCTTAGAAGTACTTATTTTTTGTATTTATTTCTCTGGAAGAAGGGGAGTAAACTGGGAAGGAAGAGGAGCTTCTGGATGTACCGAGGCTCCTGGAGTGGGCTCTGCAGTGGCAGTGCTCACTGCTGGGTGGCAGGACTGTCTCATGCAGCCAATTTGTTGGACTTCAGGAGCAATAGACCAACCGCACAACCAAAATTTTAAGGGGTGTAGGGCAAATTGTGACCATAATTCAGTTATTGTCTACATTCTTGCTTTCAAGCAGAATCAGGTGTAGCTTGGAGAAGGTGAGTTGAGCTCATAATTCTGTTCCCACTCATTAGAGAAATGAGCTGTGAGTGATCAGCCCAAATTTTTAGTTTTATAGGAAGCAGAAGAAAGTGTTCCTTCCTGAATTTCCCATCCACTCTGTACGAGTTGCTGCTGCCAGATGCCCTGGGATGCCAGAAGTGCGAATGTGATTAGAAGGCAAATAGAAAAATTCCGTGGGGATGGTTCAGGAGAGGCTGAAGCAGAAATGTGGGCAGAAGACCTGTGGCTCAGGAAGTCCCCAAGCCTCAGACTGGTGGCAGCTGGGAGAGTGCAATGGGGAAAAGATCAGTGCATTGCCCTGGCTCATCCCTGCACGTAGAGCTGAGGGCTGGGCTTGCTATGGCTGCTCTGCTGGCCCCCTTCTGCCTCCCTGCCCCAACACATGTAGATCTGTGAAAAACAGGTCCTTAAAGTGCTGGAGTATGTCCAGAGCAGGGCAACGAAGTTCGTGAAGGGTCTGGAGCACAAGTCCTGTGAGGAGTGGCTGAGGAAACGGGGGTTTTTTAGCCTGAAGAAGAGGAGGCTCAGGGGAGACCTTATTGCTCACTACAACTACCTGAAAGGGGGTTGCAGAGCAGAAGTGGGTGTTGGTCTCTTCTCCCAAGTGGCAAGGGCTAGGACAAGAGAAAACTTCCTCAAGTTGCACCAGGGAATGTTTAGATTGGATGTGAAGAACAATTTCTTCACTGAAAGGGCTGTCAGGCATTGAACAGGCTGCCCAGGGAGCTGGGTAAGTCACCATCCCTGGAGGTATTTAAAAGACACATAGATGTGGTGCTTAGGGACATAGTTTAGTGTTAGGTTAACGTTTGGGCTTGATGATCTTACAGGCCTTTTCCAACCTAAAAGCTTCTGTGATTCTTACTTGCAGGCAGCTTTGGAATTCATAACATGGAGATAAATAATTTTTTCTTTTCTTCTCTTTTGCCTGCAGAAGAAAAGAGGAAAAGGCAGATGATGCTCCTGGTGACTAACAGTATGATTCACCAAATAATCCCTATACTTACATTCATTGAAAACTGGGTTGAATTGATGTCTCATCACTAGCAGTTTTTCAAAATAGGTTAGACTATTTTGAAAAGCAGCAGAATAAGGAGACTTTCTATGGCTTTATTGCAGCTGCGCAGCTGTCTGGAAATTCCTATCACAACAGTAACATTAGTAACTTCAATTCTGCCATTTTCTACTGTAAAAACTTTTATTCTAGGTGGTTTCTAAACTAATGTTTGGGTGTGTGGTTGTATGTATGGACTTGCTAACTTTTCCTAGAGGCAACCTCTCTATGCTCTACCCTGTGCTATTTTCTCCTTCTGGCCAGGCTGGGTCGTTTCCCTCCCACATCCAATTTTTTACCAGGCCAAGTGTCTTTTGACTCCACATCAGCTTCAGTAAATCCAAGTGTCTCCTTCAATGCCTGTGGAGCTCCACTTTCAGCCTAGGAGCTGCTCCAGCAGGTTGTGCCAGAAAGAGAAAGCACTGAACCCACAGGACGTTGCCTGCATTGCTCCCCATATTTAAAACCACACTTCAGCCAGCTTTATCCCCACGGGGTGTGAGAGGGACATCAGCAATCCCATCACTGGCACAGCTGTGTACAGGAGATTAGACCAGGGTGGTGAGCACCCCTGGGCACATGCAGGGCGTAGCTGGCAGCCACAGACGGCACTGCTAAGTTTTTGGGAGCATGATGTGACTGAGGGCTGTGTTCCCTGTTTTTACTTCACACAGGTATGACAGTCAGCTCGAGTAGGGTTTCCCTGCCATCAACCTGCTCGCCTTTCCCCAAGGAGCCTTGTCTTTACCCCTCTGCCTCCCCTTCCCTGGTCAAGCAGGGTGGCTGAGCGAGATGCTGAAAGCTCCTGCTGCTGTGCCAAGGTGCCCTTCTGCTCAGAAGCCACTTTTGGCTGACAGCAGCAGCCAGCCATGGTAGGGAGGATGTGTTTCACGTGCTGACAGACACCTCTCCAGGCAGAGCAGCTCTAAGTGCTGCCTCAGGAGTGACCAAAGCCCAGATCAATGCTTTTCAGATGGCTCGTGAAACCACCCTCCACACCTACTCTTACTGTCTGGTTCTTCCATAAGGTGTTACTGGATTCTGGTCAGATCATACAGGGGAGCCCAGAGCCTGATATTGCTATCAGGGATGAGTTACCTACAAAACATCCATCCACTGTATTTATACAGATCCTCGGAGAGGTGTAATAAATCGGTGTTTTTTAGCAGATTTTGCAGATGTAAAGGAGAGTTGCTCTGTTCTGCTGGAGGATGCTTAATGCTATATACCTGTGCAGATTTTCAGCATCTTCAATGGTCTCAGGCAGAGCTTTTCCCTTCATCTCAGGTAGGAGCAAAACCAAGCCACCATCAATTAAACCAATCACAGCTGTAAACATAGAACAAGGATGACAAAGGCAATGTCTGAGATTAATTACAAGTCACTAATTCATTATCATTGAGACACAGCTGCTCTGACTGTTGAATAAGGACTCCTTTTTTGTAGGGAGACAAGAAACCATCCTGCTCAGACCTCCGGTCCTGTAACCACACTGCAGGTGAGAGGTGCCGAACCCAAAGACCTTTCTCCCTTGGGATGGGATCAGCAGAAGGAATTCAGAGATTGAAAGAGCTGTCCCTAAAACATGGAGTCCCTTTTGCTGCAGAAAGGACTACGGGGTGACTTTGCTATAACTTCCACACACCCAGATTTACCAAGCTGTCTCTCACATGTGTGCACACATGAATGTACATCTCTCCACATTTTTTAAAGGTGGGAAATAGATCACCAAACTCACTCATCTGGGCTGTGGCCAACCGGCCCGTGTGGCAGGTCTCTTACCAAAGATGACCAGGGGCAGTTCATGCCAGATCTCTGCCAGTCTGTACACAAGGAAGGGCGTTATGATCCCTCCGAGGTCGCACATGGACGAGCAGACGAGGACTCCCAGGTTCCTGCAAAACACACACACAGGTGTGCACACACATGCATGCACACATGTCGCTGGCTCTGCCTGGGGGTGCCTCGTCCAGCTCCGCACCCCAGCACCTTGGAAGGACCCACTGGGGTTCGCCCATCCCGGCTGCTGGGATGCACAGGTCAGCACCTTGTCTAGGGGATTTGCACCTGATGGAAAAAGGGATGGGCCATGAGTCTCGGGGAGGAAAAGACAGATTACAGCCCAGGGTTTAGGGAGGCCAGGCCCTTATCATGGTGAACATAATGAAAAGAGAGAACAGGTAGAGCATTCTGCTGTGGAGAAATGGCACAAGGTGAAATGGGTGAGGAGAGAGAGAGTTAGACAAGGCAGGACGTTGAGAATAGCCTGACATTGGAGGAGAGATGTTAACGAGCATTTGCCTTCTGGTTCACTGAGCTGCACTGGATGGGGAGCCTGGAGGGTGTCTGGGAAGGTTTTTCACACATCCTCTCAGAAACCTGCTGCTTCACTGCTGGGCTCAGAAGCAGGGAAGGGGCTTTGGCCAGGGTACGCGGTGGGTTTCTGCTACGGTAGCCAGCAGCTCTTCTCCACCTTTGCAAGGTGTGTTTTATGCATGCAAGCTCCTTTTCCAGGGCAGTGCATGGACCACAGGCTCCTCAGCTGCATCCACAGCCTGGAGTCAGCCTCTCGCAGTCTCTCCCAGAGAAACACATGGTGCTTTTACCAGCTAACAGAAGATGGTGTGCTTACCTGAGAAATGTTGGATACAGCTCAGGATTTACCAAGCAAATAATTTCATAGCTCATGGTTATTCCCATTCTGCCCAAGCAAGCTGCAGTCATTTTAAGCCAATAAAGAGCTGCAAAGACATTGTGCACATTAAGGTTGGAATACAAAACTGCATTTTTTTTTCTCTTCTTGATATAAAACAGCATTAAAGATTTAATTGAAGGGAACAGTAAGTTTGATGCCATGAAAGGTCAAGAGGGTACCACACCATGGTGTTCCATTTTGCTCAGTCGGGAATTTATATTGCAATTGTCTTGTGATTGAAGCAAATAACCAAGATTTGAGACTTTGTTAGGTTGCTATCACAGAGAGGAGAAATATAAGATATGAAGTGGTTTAGGATATTCAGTGCGTTAGCTGAACGATTATGCAAGACACCATTTCTTGTTTGCAATAAAACTAAACAGAGGGCAGCTGTATGGTTTGGCGGTTGGAATCTGCTTATCAGCAAGGTGTTCCGTAATTTTGCACAGAGGCCTCTGATGGCTTTCAGGCTGGGAAAAGTTTGTGTTGCCTCCCTGTCTCTCAGTGTGTGCTCTACAACTGCTTTCACACCTGGAGCAACAGATGCCTGCTGCAAATAAATGAATATCCCAGCCCTGTGTGTAGAGTCAGTCCAGGACACCTCTGTGGTGCCATGTGGGCTTTAGATACCAAGATGAGGGGGTGAAAAACAACCTTTTTCCAGGATTTTGGACTTTGGGCTATGGGCTTTGAAGGTGTCTTGGCTTGGAGCTGGGAGTGCCAACACAGGCAACACAGGGGTTTCTGTTGGTGGGTGCTGCCGCTAAGGCCGGCAGGGCATTAAACCATAGGCTGAGCCATGGCATCTTCATAGAATCACAGGATGGTTTGAGTTGGAAGGGACCTTAAAGATCATCTATTTCCACCCTCCCTGTCATGGGCAGGGACACCTTCCACTAGACCAGGTTGCTCAAAGCCTCATCCAGCCTGGCCTTGAACACTTCCAGGGATGGGGCATCCACAGCTTCTCTGAGCAACCTGTTCCAGTGCCTCACCGGCTGTACCCATACCCGGTGCAAGACACTCAGCCGGGCACTGCTGCTCCCCACGCCCTGGCACAGGCAGCAGCTGCAGGACTCCCACCCCTGCGCTCTCCCTGCAAAGCCCAGCTGTGCCTTCTATAGCCCCTGCACTCCCCAGTGACTTGTTAAATTCAGTTTCTGTTGTCCAGACACTGTGGTTTTTTTGACTACGACATTTTTGCATAACATTTTGTGGTTTTGTCCTTGTCAACCCCTGAGCTGACAGTTGTTTGGCACTCTTATGCCTGTGGTTTCAGTCTGGTTGTATCCCATAAAGGAAAAGTGGGAAGATGCTTCATTCAGCAGCCCTTAAGGGACACGTTGCTTTGAGACCACGCCCTTGGCGCAAATGCTTAGCTAAACGAAAGCCAAGTGCCTGTCACCGTGGTTGCTCAATTTCTTACATTCATGGCAGCAGCACTGTTGACGGCAGAAAGCATTAACTGTACCACAGTGGGTGTGTATGACCACACATTTTTCCTTTTTAGAAACAGAAAACACGGGGATTTTTGGATGAAAACCCCTGAATTGTGCCTTCAAATCCAAATTTTAGGCCAGACAAAAATTGTGGATTTAACATGACATGCTTCATGATCTAGCACCTGCAACTTGCCACCTGATTTGATGTCATTTTGGAAATTTAATTCACCCCGTTTCTCCAACCTCTCATTAGCTGGTATAAATGCTGATGGTGGGACATACATTAGCTTTCATGGTACTGGTCTTCATTGGATCACAATATTGACATGGGCCAGGTTATCAAGGATTGTTTTCCATTTTCCAGGGCAATAACCAAGAGACGGGGAGAGAATTCATTGACAGAGGAGGTTTGCGTGACTCACTCTCTGGGACTAGCGCTGTGAGGAGGCAAGCGCTGCCTGCCATCACATTTGCCGCAGCCCAGGGGTGGCGACGGCCAATGCGATCCAGCGTTAGCATGAGGATGAAGGCGGCTGGGAACTCGACAAGCGCAGAATAGAGGAAATCCAGATACATGTTCCCAGAGGCTACTCCCATGTGCATGATGAGCCCCTGGTAGAGGACGGAGCTTGTGAACCTGGGGAGAGAACAGGGTGCAGATGAAGCCAAACCCTTTGGGAGAGAGTTTATGCAAAGAACTGAGATTTGCAGCTGCTTGGGAGCAAAACAGGCTTAAATCAATGATGACGATTTAGGACACCAAATCACACACCTCCATTTGGGCTGCAAAAGCCTTCCCTTACCAACTGTACATCAAAATGCATGTGTGTTTCCTGATCTGAGGTGTCCTGACCAGGTCTAGAAATGAAGGTTTCAGCTTTTGTCGCTCTTCATCTTCAGAGCCGAGATTCTGGGAGCACAATGGACAGGAGAAGAGATTACGGTGGGCAGGGGAGAGAGTACTGAGCACTGAACTCAGTATCTTCCTCTGGATTAATGGGAGGATGAGGGATTTCATTTGCCAGATAAGTAATTGAGGGCAAAATAATTTCTCCAGAATGCTTTGGGGAAAGGAAACATGAAAATGCATACAGTCTTCATGTATAGCCATGTGTATAAGGCTGTTGCATGGCATGAAGAAGCATTTTAAAAAGTAATGAATAAGGATGTTATGGAATTTTAAGTCATGAGATGTGATGAGTTTACTGTTGATTGATACTACTTAAAGGAAGAATTTTTCCTGTCTGCTGGCTATCTTTGCAAGTCTTTTTTTCCCAGATATGCTCTGTGAGGGTCCTAGGCAGTCAGAGAGAAGAAAACTCACTTGCCTTTGTTGTAGGGAACTGCAGTGCTTTTGGTTGCTAAGTTGCTCCCTACTCTAAACCCAAACCAATCCTAAACTCATAACGTTATTTGCCTTGAGGTTTGCAGATGTGCAGAAAATGCAGTGCAGTCACCTGGAAAGAGAGATGTAGCTTCTTATTATTTCCCTTGGCGATGTGCTTAATGACTTCCATAGCTTTGTCATTTTGCTTTTGAGCTATGAGCCACCTGGGAGACTCAGGCAGACACCTGCAACACATATAAGCGTGACAGCTACGGGGAAGGAAAATGCGCATTACAGGTACACAGAAAATGAAAATGCAACAGAGTTTTTCAGGCTAGGATCCTAGCCTGAAAATCCTATCTTATTGAATATCCAAGGGTGGTACTGGACTCAGCGGTAGTTGTGCCTCTGTGACTGCACTCTGATTTGTGCTCCACTTGAAGGACAACATAACCTTTTTTTTTTTTTTTTTAATAAGGCTAAACCCAGTTTATTATAGTTTGGAAACATTAGTCTGAGATAAATTCTGTTGACATGTTTTAGAAATGGCTAATAGTCTGTGGATATAGAAAAGATCAGCTGTAAACCTGATCCTTTGTCTTCTTCATGTCAAAAATTAACAATATATGTTATAGAATTCACCACCTGTTATGCTCTAAGGAGCATTTTCACTTTTTCTTTTTTTTTGGCAAATAGTCAACAAAGGTCTATTGATTGCATCAAAAAACCAAAAAAGGCAATTTTAATCAATGATTAGAAAAACTCACTTCCCAGAGTAGCTCAAGTACTGTTCAAGAAATAATGACTTATAAATTTGTGACGGGTGGCAAGGACGCCAAACATGGCACCGTTACGACGTGTTGCTGGCAGTCCCTTTCTCTGAGGTGATTCAGACTAAAGCCCTGGGCAGCGGGAATAGAACAACAGAAAAATAATAGAACAACAGAAAAATTGCCAGGTCTGATCCGATGTTTTCTTGGGAGTCCAACGTGCAGCACTGTGGCCAATCCCTACAAAGCAGCCACATCTCCCAGCTACAGTTCCCTGTTTCCGGCTGGGCTGCCAGGAGCTGGAACGGGGCACTCACCAGTAGTAGAGCAGGAAGAAGACATTGGGCAGGGTGACCGTGAGCTGGAGCCACCTCCAGTGTGGAAGCGTGTAGGCCAGGGTGGTGAGGACGAGGAGTCCCACAGTGAAAGCCACCTGGTAAATGATGCCTGTTGCCTTCCGGTAGTTTAAGCCAACGAATTCTGCAACTGCAAGGACAAGTTGCTTGAGCCACAGAGAAAATAAATTGGTTTGGAGATTCAGGGGAACTCCAAAGCTCCTGCCAGTTAAAATCACGGGGACTCCCTATGCTTAGCCCTGCCCTTGTAGCGTGGGGTGTGGGTGTGGGTTTGGGTGGAAAAGCAGAACAGGCTTAATTCCCTGGTGTGGAGCACAGGGCAAGTCCTGACCCTCCTCTGCTGGTCAGCTGGGGACTTTGTCCCTGCCTTTGAGGGTGTCACCCATCAACACGGGGCAAAAGTTGCTTGCTTCCTCACATTCCTTCCAGCTAAGAAATAAATGGGAAAATAAGATAGTCAGCTGGCACTTGCCTCCATCTCTCCTCCTGGTACAACTTGGGAACAGAGCCTCCCTCCCCACCAAGCTTGTGAAACAGCACAACAAAAACAATTTTGACACTGAGGCTGTGAAACACAAGCCTCTCACAGCACCGCTTGCTGCCTTTCCTGGAAAAGTGTCAGGCATCTTTGCAGCATTTTCTATCAGTTCTTGTCTCTAGACTTTTTCCTTGATTTTTGGCACATGCCTCTCCAGGTACAAATGCTCCCCAGTTTTCAGAGCTGCCTCTTAATTATCAAATTTATGTCTATGAGCTGGTGCAAGCTTAGGTCATAAACACCTCCATTTAAGCAAAGAGGTGCAATTCAGCAGTAACTATCAGAGTCTTGATGTCTACTCTTGTTACAGATCAGCCCTGCTGCTAAACCAGGGGGTTCCTGCTCAGAAAGTGGAACCGCAAGCTGCCGTAACTGAGGACATAGCCTGTCAGCCAGCCTCCCTTGCTGACCAGTCCCTGTATCAGGCGGAAGATCACCATCCAGCTGTAGCTCGGCGCAAAGGCCATGAGAACCCCGGAGACCGTATTGACGAGGACTGTGACCAGGAGGCAGAGTTTGCGGCCAAACCTGCGGAGAAAAAGGAGAAAAGAGAAGAGGCTCAGCTGCTGGCACAGTAGGGTGGCATGCCAAAGGGTTTGAAGAAGATGGACATGGTCCCTGTTCCCTTCTTTGTTCATTCTGAGTATCTTCTCTTCCCTTTGCAGAATTTTTCATCTTGATGGAATCTCAGGGGACTCCCCTGTGCTGTGTTTTCAGGTTGTCATTCACTTCTGGTTAATGACTTAGCTAATGAGTTCAAAAACTGCTCTGATATGGCTCTTCAGCCCGTCTCCAAAGCTGCAATAGCTTTTTAATGGGGGTCTTGTCCGGTAACTGTGATCTTTACCTGTTTTCTCATTAACCTCAACTGATTATTGAGCTCTTACTGAAGAGAGTTTTGTACATCTCTGTTATTTGTCATTCCCTCACTGATAGTCAGAAATAATTTTTTTCCAGAAGAAACAAGCTTACTGGAACACTAGAAAGGCATTTGTTTTCTTGCTGACAGAGATATATATTCAGTTAGAAGTATGATTTATAAAAACTGTTTAATTAGTCCATGTTCACTAACAAAAATAGCATGATAATAAATGCCAGCCAAAAGAAATGACTTCTGCTCTCCACAATAACATCCGCAGATCCCATTGCTCAAACTTTCCTCCTGTCATGAGCCTGACAGACAGACATTTCTGACTCGCCTTAAAGTCACTTATGATTCTTGAATATCAAAGTCAGCTCCTGGATGTGTGCACAGAGATCGATCCACTACATGAATAAGTCTAATCCCTCAGAGAGAAGCACATTGGAAAGAACTCATGAAACCACCCCTGAAGCGCCTGAAAAGTTTGCAGGAGTTGTCCCAGGTATAGTGGGTTGTAGCAATCTCATCCATGGGAAAACTAGCACTCCAGCTGCACTCAGGCTGCCTGACGAGAAGAGGTTGGCTATCTCATATCCAGGAAAAACAGAATTCATGGGATTTTTCTCATTGCCTCCACTAAATCTGAGGCTTCTGCATTTGTTTTTGACCTGAGCACAACACTCTCTGGGTATGGGATTTTTTCTATTGCTCTTGGGTGCTTGAAGCACAGGGACGGGTGTGAACTGGGGCAGGGTGGCAGTGAGCAGATCAGTAGATGTTATGACATGTATGTGTTTTATTTTAGCAGCAATGGTATTCCTGCTCCCTCATGTCTTTTCATACTTCTGCTTGATAATAAACTTTGGTAACAAGACCCTGCAGTATTCTGACAGAGAGAGAAACTATTTCAGATATAAATGGCTGTGGGTTTTGGGAGCTCTGGTTTCTGTTGGCTTGCACAGCCGTATGCTGCCAAGAAATGCCTTCACTAGCCAACGTGATTGCTTAATCCACTTCTGTGCTGGAAGAGTGACCTGAAGAGTCTGTCACCTCTGACAGTTGTGAGATCTGCTCACACTGCGGTTTCATGTCCTGTCAGGCCTGGATGAATGGCTGCTACATACCCCCTCCTTTGCTCCTATAAGCTGTGCATCATTGTCCGAGAGTCCATTCTGGGAAAAAGGATGGAATGAGTAAAAATTCACTAGAATATTGGACAGAAATCAAG
>NW_010270334.1:0-5927 GCF_000690775.1 Eurypyga helias | reverse complement strand
GAAAGAGAAGATGGGGGGCTGACATATGTTTCCGATGCAAAAAAGAAAAAAAGATCTTTCAAAATCTGTGTGAAGAAAAGCAAAAGTTGGTGTAAGCGTGTCAACCTTTTCCTTCAAATTGGACAGAGCACTCCAGCAGAGGACTGAAGAATGGGTGTAAGGTCCTTGTGGTACTGCTGTAGCCATCTGACGTCTTTCACCTGAGAGAGCTTTTGGCCAAAGGTGTAACCACACACAAGTTGTGGCCAGAAAGAGGTACTTTGATGAATCACTACCTTCTGATGAAAAATACCTTTAAGCAGAAAGCTTAAAAAACCCATGGTCTAGTTCACTGGCAGTAAGATAATGGTTTACTGACTGGAATGGTTTACTGACTGGAATGGTGTACTGGAAAGCAATCTGTCCAACCCGTGCATTGGTGAGTTCTTCACAAGCAGGTCTGTGCATGTGGAGGAATGGGTTTGGGCTTGCTAGGAAAGTGTTAGTCACTTTCCCCACAAAGGTGTTGTGCACAACCTAGTCTAGGACGTGTCTGCCTGCAGTGAAACATGGGAGCAGGGACTAGCGAGACAAACACAGTCCCATCATTATTTTGTGATGCTGCACAAGTACTGTGGGGGACGGCTGTGCCCCTTCCCATAGACATTCCTCCTTGAAGGAGAGGGAAAGCAAAAAGAAGGTAACAGTGGTAGTATCTGTCCAATAGAGATGATCTGGGGGCCATGATCAACATGGGAGGAAAAGGCTATTGCTCATTGGGCTCTCCTGTGTTCTGAGAATATAAACAAAACCCCACATAGGCTGACTCTACAGAAGGATTGTTCACCCTGTGTTACGTTTCACCTCTTCAAATTCCAGTCTCAGCCTCTCTTGTAATTTTACTGAAAAAAATGGGAAACATGCACAGGAAGGTCAGCTACAAAGCATGAAATTTGTTCAGAGTCTAACCTAAAAAAACCACACTGGTCTTTTTTTAGATATATGGTGCAATTACTTTTGTGATGGAAAAGAGTAGATGAGGAGTAATAAGGTCTAGATCCAGCTACATACAGAGCCAACTGAGACAATAGGGGACCAAAGAAAATTTAGGAAGGAGCAACTTCTATCTCTGTATCTGAGAGAAACTCTCCTATTTTGAAACTGATTTATGGCCATCTGAATATTATTAAAATTAATGTGAAACAAATTAATCACAAAGATGGGCAAACAGTTCTTTGTGCATGAGTTAAAATTTAATCTCAAACTCTTGAGCTCTCATTGAGGTTTCCACTGTGCAAGGAAACAAAATCTCTTCACTTGTGAGTGTTCCAATTCACTGTGGAGCTACTGAGAGGCTGTAAAAGTGGATCAACACCATGAATTTCTGTGAGTTTCTGGGTCACAACAGCCTTTGAAAGCAGGGGCTTAGGAACCACCATCCACCTCTTTGTAAGTGGCACACGGGCCTTTTGAATCACATTTTAATTGCATTTATTTCCTCTTTGGATTGTGAATGTTGTTCAGCAACATGAGAAAGCAGACAACCAGAGGAAACAGTTCGTCTCACACCTGTCTACACACTAGAATCACAGACTGGTTTGGGTTGGAAGGGACCTTAAAGACCATCTAGTACCAACCCCCCTGCCCTGGGCAGGGACACCTTCGACCAGGTTGCTCAAAGCCTCATCCAGCCTGGCCTTGAACACTTCCAGGGATGGGGCATCCACAGCTTCTCTGGGCAGCCTGTTCCTGTGCTCTACCACCCTCTCCATGAAGAATTTCCCCCTTATACCTGATCTAAACCTCCCTACTTTCAATTTAAACCCATTACCCCTTGTCCTGTCACTACAGGCCCTTGTAAAAAGTCCCCCCCAGCTTCCTTGTAGCTCCTTCAGGTACTGGAAGGCTGCAATAAGGTCTCCCCAGAGCCTTCTCTTCTGCAGGCTGACCAACCCCACCTCTCTCAGCCTGTCCCCATAGCAGAGGTGCTCGAGCCCTCTGAGCATCGTCGTGGCCTCCTCTGGATTCACTTGAACCAGTCTATATCCTTCTGATATTGAGGGCTCCACAGCTGGATGCACTACATACTACATACCTGTCTGCCATGTAGCCAATGCTGATGGAGCCAATAAAAAACCCAGCATTCACACATGACTGGAAGAAGTCCAGTTTCCAGGAGTCCTCACACACCAGGTTAAACTGCAAGGGACACCACAGTTAGAAGCACAGGAACATTGAACACAAACCATGGCTGTTTGAGGAGGAAGGAAACCAATGACACATAACTAGAAAACAGGCTCCAGAGAAGAAACCCTCTAATCTCTTAAACTGACATCTGCTATACATCGTCTGGATTTTCCCAGACCTTGTGGAAAAGTTACACCCTGGAAAATGATTGCACAATGACACATAGGGACAGTAAGAAAGGGAGAGAAACTTTGAACAAACAAATTAAAAAGTTCAGAAAAATCTCACCCTCTCATCCCCACCCATCTGTTTGAAATTTGGAGGACACTCTGAGCGTCATTTCCTTCCCAGATGCCAAGGCCTGTCTCTAACCCTGTATTGCCTGGCTGTGTGCAAGCAGTGCGGGGCGTGAGAGGTGCTGGGCTGCCATGAGCCCTGCTGGAGGGGAGCCAGGAGATGTCTGTCCTGATCCCATCCTCCTTAGTGCTGGCAACACTCCCAGGGTTTGGTTGACTTTTCCCTGCTGTGAACCAGTACTGTGTAACTTGCATCTAATTTACAATCAACAGGTTACCAACTCCCACCCAGCGAGGGGAGGAGGGCAAACTGGTGTTAGCTTCTCTAGAGCTGGAAATGGTCGTTCAGGTGTAAGTAGACTTCAGCCCACAAAGAATGTCTTTGCTTATTTAATCTCTTTCTAACCTGGAGAAGTTTGCTAGGGTCGTACCAAGCAGCTCAGATTAGTCTCTGTGGCTGGACTGACAAAGAGGATGGTTGGGAGTGCTCTTCTCTGCCCCAAACCATCTGTCCCAAGGGAAAGTGAAGCAGAGTTGCTTTGTAATTGTGCCGATAGCAAAGCAAGGGAATATGAATGACCCACCCAAAGAAACTGAAGTATCCAGCTTCACAGTTTTTTAAGAACGGGTTACAGAAACATCTGCTCGACCTGGTTTAGGTAGAATTAATACAGATTTGGGACTGGAAAAGAAGTAGAAAAGATCTTTCTCGAGGTCCTTCCCAGGCTTCACACTTCTACATGGCTTTTAGACTGTTAGTACTGACTTGCAGTTTTTCATTTTCTAAACTATGTAGTTTAGATAGTGAAAATTGGAAGAAAAGAACATGCAAGCACAACATAATTCTAATTCATTATATGACAAATTTAGCCCCATCTTCTACTTCGTGTTCATTTTATGTGAGTACCTGTTTGGATTATCAGCCAAATGTGCATTTCCTCAGTTTGGGCTACGAGGTGCTACCCTCAGTTTGATGACTGAAATACTGAATTGTGAGAATAGCCGTAGTCTGATTGATGGCAAGCTTGCAGTATTATCCTCTGAGGAAAAGTAATAATTTACCATTATTTGTCTACATAGATCCTCCTCTAAGTCCCTAGAAAGTCGTGGTATTCACTATTTATTAGCAGACAGGCCCAGGCTGTGCACCAAGAGCAAACTTTACCAATCCAGCATCTTCTAGCTTTAAGGTGTGCAAGCAAGAATGATTTTACTGGACAAACTGTGCGTTACCTCCATCACAAGAGAAGTCCCCAGGGAGTCGTAGACCCAGCCATCCTGGCAGGGACCGAGGGGGACGGTGCTCCGGTTGCCCACGAGACTGCCCAGGGGGTCGGTGCAGCTGATGTCCGTCGTGTTCCAGTCCACCTCGTACCTCCTGCAGCGGCTGCCAAAACCAGCCCCGTGGCTGCCCCACTCGGGAACCGTGTGGTTCAGCTGCTCCTCCAGGCTCCAGCCGCACCGCTGGCTCAGCTCAGCCACCCCGGGACTGAAGCAGCGATGCTCGGGGGTGAACCCGAAGAAGACGACACCCACATATATCGGGGTGAAGGCAGCGGAAAGCAGGCATAAGACAAAGAGGGATCGTTTCTGAAAGAAGTCAAATTCTCCTATCTCCTCTAAAATATCATCCAGGTTTGGCATCTTTGTAAGTTGCAACTCATTAAAATACCCAACTCAGCTGCTTTCCAGGGTTTTGCCTTCACTGCATGCTTAAATAACCGCTGAAGTGTTTGCTCAAAACTCACAAACCAATAATTAATTAACTTTGTAAATTGTCAAGCCATGCATCACAGCCTTTGTTTCTTAAACACCATTTCTGAACAAACTTTGGCTCGCTTGTTTTGGCCTCTGTTGTTATTTTGTTTTGCATATGACGCACTTGAAATACAAGAGATGATGTCTTAGATTATGGCCCTTTCAGTCTGTCCAGAGTTTGTCAGTGCACAGCATGGGGTAGGTGATAATTCCTTTGTCCACTATTTTCAGAAGCCATGAATATTACAAAAGCAATGCTGTCCTCACCCCCTCATGTATATACAACTGAAGAACTTTATACTTCCAATAACACTGGATATAGATCACCACTTGCATGCTGCTTTGGGGGTGTAAAAGAAGACAAGGTAGAGAAGAAACACCGGGGCAGATTTCTTTTAGGCACCTAATAGCTGAAGAATAGTGTTGTACCCCACAGCGGAAGCAGACCAGATCTCGTAGTATGAGTTGGCGCTTCTGGGACAGAGGTGCCCAGGCTGAACTTGCAGGGGGTCACACGTGGTTGTGCCACACTTGAGCTGAGTGTGGCCCTGAGACCTGTCTCCAGCTCTGCTGTGCCCGCCTTGCCCTCCGCCTCCTGCCCTGCACCCCAGGAAGGCGGCAGGCAGAGGCTGCTGTAAAGCACAGCCCTGTCTCAGGAACCTTCCATGTGAATTTATGAGACAATGTTGATATGTAAATGCGTGCTTAAGCCATGGAGCCATCCTCAGCCTCTTTTACTGAGGGGGATGATTTATGTTGTGTTCCCATGGCTGCGGTTGCATAAGGTCCTTTCATGTTGTTCCCTGTTTGCTTGTCCTGTAAACAATTAGCTAGTGTCCAATAATGTAAGCGATGATGGAGGAGTGGAAGAGGTTCAGTGCTGCTGAACATAAGTACATAAAATATCTATGGGCAAGGTTTCTGCTTGAAAATTTTCTGCAGACAAGTTTTATTACCCTTCTTTCTAAGCCAGACTGTAACGAGTTAGTAGCTTGTTCAGTGCTTCTGAAGGGAGTCCCTAAGCAGGCTGCCATTGCCTGGTTAATTCCCTCTCCAGAGGAGCACTCGGTAGCCTCTCTGAGTTTTACGAAGCACAAAACTAAATCTTGGAGGAAAACAGAGGTGATAAGTAACATGATATTTTAAAGAACCATTAATAACAAGCCCTGTTGAGTTACAATTAGCGTCATACCTTGGAACTGTCATGAATCACAAATGGGACTGCTACTTTGCAATAAACATCTTTCACAGCTAAGGAAAAACCAGGCCTTTGACCGTTTACAACTGAACTATTTACCTATCTCTGTTCACAGCTGGTTTATATCAGAAGGAGTGAATGGGCTATTCCCTCTTACTGCTCTGGTAGCCTGCTGCACTATCAGCTTTTAAACCTTGCACCCACACGCACACAGGCTACTCAGCAGTGCACCTGTTTGACGCATCTGTTAACAGCTAAAACCTGTGTCAGCCAAAACTGAATTCAATGCAACAAGAAGTGCATAAAGCATCCTGGAAATCTGTTTTATTCCCTTTCCTGAATCTGCCTAGTGTGGTTTCATGAGGGGGAGAGTGAGAAGGAAGACTGTTGCAATTATTGTGTTCATATGGATGGTTGCGCTCAGAGAGTGGTGGTCAATGGCTCAATGTCTGAGTGGAGACCAGTAACAAGTGGTGTTCCTACAGGATCAGTGTTGGGACCTGTACTGT